>NW_008767465.1:0-450 GCF_000715545.1 Opisthorchis viverrini
AAAAAAACTGGCGAGATCAGTTGTGGCGGGAGGGTGATCTTATCATGCTGAACACAGCCATATGGCCACATTAAGAAGAAGCCTTCACGTGGAAGGTCATCATATAGAGACAACAATGGACATTCCACTGCAGGATGAATTTCACAAATCCAGCTAGTGGGATTTTGTCCTCATGTTAGAAGACACACATACCATCAGTCCCTTCTTCATATACAAACACCGTCGCTATAGTGGGGTTGAGCAGCATAAACGTAATCCAAGTATTTCCCGCATATGACCATTCTCTTTGTAACGACTTCCTGTCCAATATAACTGTGTGGTAGCGCACGGCATTACAATGTTAAACTATTCTCCCCTCCACAATGAGACGATTAAATCAGTTTTCTCGAGAGGGATGGCTCTAGTTGGATTTAGCTTACACCTGGGGCGAGACGGCCCAAGTGGTTAGAG
>NW_008767466.1:0-450 GCF_000715545.1 Opisthorchis viverrini
GATAATATCATTCAACGCCTCTAAGCTAAGCCCAAGAACCGCGCGGCAGTCTGAGATCTAGGGAGGGCATGCATTATATCCTCACCACACACAGTGCTGACGTTTGATGTAGATGTGTGTGCTGAAATAAAACTTGACGGATGAACAGTTTAATGTGAATCAGGAGCTCTCAGAATGTTCTGTAGGTTCACCAATAACATTTATTTTCAGTAAATAGACAATTACCAAGTTTATCGATTTTTCGGGTTTACAAGCTCCTATTCATTGTACAACCAGTGACTGTTCAGAAAAATTCCTAAGGAAAAGTTTACTCAATTACTGATCAATTCTGAGTTGACCCTTAAGACCTCAACCAACATCGTGTCGCTATTATTGGTCCAATCGATCACAGTTATTCATACAAAGCAGCAGAAGTATGCAGTTTATACGAATGGTTGTACAATCAACTGC
>NW_008767467.1:0-450 GCF_000715545.1 Opisthorchis viverrini
AACGACGCACGGTCTTATTGAATATTTTGTGCCTACATAGCTTTCCTTGCACCATGTGCTGAAGCATTTCTCCTCACAATTGAATGTTGGTCGATCTCCGGCTTCATCCACTGACTTACCGTATCCTTAAGCGCTTTGTTTATGAGGCAGACAGGAGAAGGCCTGAGCACGGATCGCACGATTTTCAGCGGTGCGCAACGTTCATTGGACTATGGTTGTTACCACCTAGCATCAATGTAACCCCGCCATCCGTAAAGCACTAAAATGTCCACCATCATCATTGTTCGCTATAATAACTGCGTACTCGGCGTACAGTGGTTATAGCAACCACAGTTTCCTTTACAGACTCTTTGGGGGGAGCATAGATAGCTGCGCATTGCAGGTGAAAGCTGCATAAATCCGGCATTGTCAGTGAGCTGTCAAGTTGGAAAGGGGTTGGAAAAGGAGCTA
>NW_008767468.1:0-450 GCF_000715545.1 Opisthorchis viverrini
TTTTACTTAATTACTAGTTCTTTACTGAACCCCCTACCCATAAGGTTGGTGATAACTCCGGCAGCGCAGACTGGTTTCGCCCTTCTTCTTTGGGATCATCATGTCAGGGTAGTCCCTGAGTTTCCGTCGCCCTCAATTTCACTTTAACACCAACTTGTGTAAGAAAGTTCAACTTAGACTTCGTCTTGTAATTGAAGCCAATCCACGCTACACCTGATGTATACTGATGATTCCCAGTAAGGAGGGGACAATGCTACACTAGTCCTGGGCTTTTCAGCACAGACTGGCCTCAATAAAAGGAGAGAATATCAGCTGAAAATTACCACATCTCAATCTGCCACCAATTTATAAATAGTTGAGAGGAAGAATAATTTGTCAAGTGAAACTGAGAAGTCAGCACTCGGGGAGCCGTTCAATACCCGGTCATGTGATGTGGTTCCTGTGATTGAG
>NW_008767469.1:0-450 GCF_000715545.1 Opisthorchis viverrini
ACAGTGTTCCGAGTGGAATGAAATTCTGGTGCAAATATTATGGACAGCTAATCGATGGATGCTACGAAAATATCTGGATACTTGTGTGTCAAACCACTCATCTTTCATGAATGGGCCGATGAATTAAACTGCTCATGCATGTTCAATATTTGATGAGAAAGGACGGATTATGAGTTCGGATGTGTGGGATTCTGGAAGTTTTGAATCCACGGTGATTGTAAAGCCTTCCACCGAACTGTTAGTTGGAAGTAAGTCTTCCCAGCCCGTGGTTGCTGCTGACCAAGGCGGTCTGCCGGGGGGGAGAGTTATCACAGGAGTGAAATCATTTCAAATTTGCAAACCCTGAAACAGTCAATAGGGCGAACGATTTCCACTGTGGGCTTTTGCGGGGTATGTATTATTCGTATTCACATCACGTTTCAACGGCCGTCCTCCTGTTCTGGCGTAATT
>NW_008767470.1:0-450 GCF_000715545.1 Opisthorchis viverrini
TGATGTCGGGCCGTGCATGTGCTGAACTTGCGGCTCAGTTTTCGTACGCTCAAATTCGGACTGGAAATGGTGAGATGTTCGTCTTCAAACAAAATCTGCGGATCGGAATTGCTTTCATCTGAGAAGTCAGGTTCGCGTGTGGCCCGCTTTGCACGAACCGGGCTTACAGAATAGGAACTGCCGGTTCCTGTGTGGGCAAAGTCCACTGTGGTTGTCTTCGAATCAGTGGACTCTGCATCCGGCACACTGTTCGATGAGTTGGGAGATCGTGTGCAAGGTGTGAGCTGATTGTTTGTGTTTCGTTGCCCTGTAATCGATGGCACAGCATCGTTCGTTGGCGAAACTGGTGACGAGGACTGATTGGTGTTGGAAGACAATGTCTGACCAAAACTCGGGTTGTAAAATTGTCCAAATTGTGGGACTGGAAGAAAGTTGAGAATTAGAGAGGAA
>NW_008767471.1:0-450 GCF_000715545.1 Opisthorchis viverrini
CGCTGTGTTCACAAACACAGCATAAGTGTTCTGCTCAAAACCATTGTCATCAATATATTCCTCCCTCTATTACCTAAGTAAAAATGGCGGTGCTGTTACCAGGTAACTGTAGCGTTTTCCTGTTCAAAATCCTATCAACCTTGCATCGAAACAGAACCGGTGCTCCGACCAAGGTCGAAAGGACTACCCAAGTTTAGTCTTTTAACTATGTGATTGGCATTTGTTGCAAATTCCGCTGGTATCTGTGAAAAGTCATTGGTTTCAGAATAGACGCGTTGTTGTTCAAAACCGCGACTTTCAAAGCTTCACTTGAAAAGTTCCACCCGTTTGGAATCAGTCTGATAGTAAGTACTATGTTGATTCCAGAAAAGAAACAAGTTCTGTGTATGTTCCAATTTTTAAAGATTGCGTCTAAAAAACCGCTGGAAGCGAAGCAGTAAATATGCATGT
>NW_008767472.1:0-450 GCF_000715545.1 Opisthorchis viverrini
TTTTTATATAGGAAACTGAAATGAACTGTAACGTCCTTTTATTTCATTCCAATACAATTACACAACTAACCAAATTTTTCCAAGAGAGATCTGGAACTCAGCGACACAACTGACAGGAACGAACATTCCCACATTTTCTCCGAACTGCTACTTACCATCCGGCATGATGCTTGTGACTTCCCTTATTTTGTATTACTTTCTATTACTTTCAGTTAACGAAATCCCATTTTGTGTTAGATCATAGCACTAAAGTTTTTGGGTTTTTAGACAGTGTTTGAATTTGAGGTGGAAGTTTGTGCCAGCTCGCGGAGAGAACAGCAATAGTTCTACAGGATAAAGTAAAGCGTTGATCGAATTCCCCTTGACGTACATGGATTTTGCAGTTAGTCCTAATCAGGGCTACCCACAGTCTTAATATCTGCACCTATCCTTTGTTTGGATTGCTTGTTT
>NW_008767473.1:0-450 GCF_000715545.1 Opisthorchis viverrini
TATATCTTTGTAATGCACTACTCATTGTTGTTTTCACTTGTTTAGTGCCCGATACTAATCAAGACCATCCGAGTTTAACCGCACCAGACGGATTGTTCAACACATCCACTCCTAGCGCGGCTCTTTGTTCAAATGATGGTGACTGCATTTGCCCTCAGTCAAAATCTTCCGACTGGTTCCGACGCGCCAAAAGAGCCTGGTCATCACTGTCCAATTCCAGGTCTTTGTCTTCCAAACCAGTATGTATCTATACAGACGGCACCGATCCTTCGAGCAACAAAATCACCATTAATCATACTAATTTGCCGGTTCAATACACAAACGCACGGAAACCAGATGGATACACATCGCCCCAAAATCAAGTGTATTCCAGTGATTATTTTTGATTTCTTGTGATAAATTTATGTGCGTGCGTTCCCAATTAGCCATCACTTTGCTCCTCCCCCCCCC
>NW_008767474.1:0-450 GCF_000715545.1 Opisthorchis viverrini
CATATATCCACCTGTAAAATAGGAAATATAAACACTAGCATGCTAGCAGATTTTAGGTGAGAGGATTTCACAGGGGTCACTTTGGTAGATTTAGATTGTCGCCCTTTGAATCCCGTATTCGAAGGCACCTAAAATGTCTGCATTCAAGAGCCCTGCGGGTAAAATTCTTTTTTCTACATATACGCCAGATTTAGGCGTATCCAGATTCAGGCGAGTATCCAACGAGCCTCCATAATCCGGGTTAATTTATATAGGAAGGGAGTTAAGAGAGGCCCCGCATTCACCTAAATGCTTCTATAGTGAACAAAATTGGTACCGCCAACTTAGGCTTTCCGTGGAAACTACGGGGGGCAACTAGGTTGGCTGGGGTGAGAACGCTGGTCCCTACATTCTGCAAAATTTTTATTTCCTGCGAAACGCCGAGGTTTTTTATGGTCAGTGTCATTTAAT
>NW_008767475.1:0-450 GCF_000715545.1 Opisthorchis viverrini
TTATCGATAATTTTGGTGAGGATGGTGTCACGTGACACTTCCGGAACCTCGTTCATTTCCTTGTTAGACCGACTGCAATTCACCCGGTTAATCTCATGTTCCCAAGGTTGGTTTGCCGGCGAAATGTCAATTTCATAGCTGCGCATGTTTCCGCAACTGTTTAGGCCTTTGTTAATGCGACCAGACAACTTTGAACGTAAGCTTCATTTAGTCTAGGATAATTTATCCCTAACTTGTTCCGCCGGTAGATAGGTTTTACTCTCGTATGTGATGTGCTCAGTTATGGCGTGCTTTTCGGTTCGGAAAGCATTCTAAACCAGAGTTGACCCGGATATCATGAAAGAGATTTGGTGACGTGTTATGCGATCAGACAGTATATGAATTAAAATAGCGTTATACGGTGTGATGTCATAGTATCGACTATCGTGGGAGGCCTTGTCAAGTGCTTTC
>NW_008767476.1:0-450 GCF_000715545.1 Opisthorchis viverrini
GCTTGTGGATTTGTGTTTATGGTGGTGAGACAGTGGTTAAATGTCAGTTACTCTAATCTATGCCGTTTTTAGCGTTCTGCACTGCGCTCAACAAGCCGACGAGATCTAATCTCAGTTTTACTATCTCTGATTCACTTTGTCCGCGATTGGTAACTCCTACGTGTATGTCGCACACGCCGGATGAAATGAAACAAGTTTATAGGGAACGCAATGCAAAACAGCATAGAACCGAGAAGGGCGAGATGACTGTGTTGTTTAACTGGGTTAGGAAAATTCTGAAGGGTCTCACAAGATCAGAGCCAAGCTAAGACATCGGCACGTGCAGAAACAGAATTACAATGCGATAGGTCAAGGACGCCACGAAAGTTAATGGAAGGCAGATTGAACAACATAATGCAAGTGTTTTAGACACTTGTAAACACCGAGATTAATTCATGGAACCAATGGGGG
>NW_008767477.1:0-450 GCF_000715545.1 Opisthorchis viverrini
AAATTGCCTCTACCTGAGCGAACCACAGTTTAGAATGGTGAATACCATAAGCTGGTGGTCTTAAACTCAAAATAGCTTGCGAGTTCATAGGTGAATCGTTTGAATCAGACATGATAGTAATGAGAAAAATGAATACGGGAGTTCTAGGCGATCTAAGAGAAATAAAATTCGGGCTCACTAATTACGTAGTGGATAACGTGAGCAAATACCAGTTCAAAGTAGTGAAATCAAGTGAAAAAATAGACGAGATGATACAACTCACAGTTCGTTGGTACAATTAGTTATTACCACCACAATAAATCCAAAGCGATCTCCTTCCTGNCGAACGCTCTTCCGATCTCTAGATACTTTCTAGCCCCTCGTAGTCTGAAAGGTAGATCACCGCTCGTTAATTCACTGCCAGCGTAACTCGGAACAGCACGAAGGGAACATGCCTTTCACGAGGTACAG
>NW_008767478.1:0-450 GCF_000715545.1 Opisthorchis viverrini
CCTTATATCCTCTCCCAATGCAGACGTTTCACAACAACAGGGGAGGAATCTCAACCCCTGTGACCCAATTCCTTGTTCCTTGGAGCTGCGACCTGTATGTGGGACCGATGGAGTTATGTACCAGAACGAATGCCTTCTAAGGAAACGTTCATGCGCAGGTGGCAGCTTGTTACCATATTCCCCAAGTCGACCAGTGATGGTGAGCGTGGACTACACTAACAAGTGTTTGAATCAGTACTATGCAAGTAAGTCGAGATTTCACCATTAAAAAAACCTACTTTTTGTTGACGCAACATGAACGCACCCTGTCAGAAGGCGAGAGGGCGTAGTTCCTTTAGAAAGCCGGATCGCTGAACCTGCATCTTTGTTAGGATATTCATTACGTTACGTTAGTTAAACTGTAACCACCAAACTGATTAATTAAGTGACTACTACTGAAAGGAAGAAGGC
>NW_008767479.1:0-450 GCF_000715545.1 Opisthorchis viverrini
AGTACTACTATGGCCGGTTTCACCCGTCTGGGGGCTCAGCAGGTAGTCGCAGTTCCCAAGTTCCCGTCAACTTCATGTCATACTTGGACCCACCTTACACAAGACAAGAGACAAAAGTGAATACGTGCGAATCTCACCAATGATGTTTTGCTTCAGATAAATACTCAACGGAAACAAAAGTATGACGAGAACTCAGGAAGCGCGTCTACCTGAGAAGGCACCGAGAAGGCCAAAACTGGCCGTGAGCTGCACGAAACATTTCAGCAACCGTTTGAAGAGTCCAGTTTAGGTTGTTAATTCTGCTCTGCAGATAGTAGGCATTTAAAATGGTGACGAACTTCTATTCCAAGCTGAGATCCTGGTTGCAACAGCTGTCGATTGTGAATAGAAAGGACAAAAAACCTATCGAGACTTGTTTAGGAAATCTGAAATCGGTCAGACAATCTGACC
>NW_008767480.1:0-450 GCF_000715545.1 Opisthorchis viverrini
TTCACTTTTTTTATCAGTCTTGATATTATTCACAAGCGGAGTCTTTTAGCACTTAGCTAACAGCTCGTCAAACATTTCGCTAACTTAGATCAACGACAGATGACGAGTTATACAACGAAATGCTGGTCACGTGGCAGACACGTGACCAACGAAGCTGACGATCACAATCCCCAATTGGAGGTGAGAACTATTCCGAAATTAATCGCATTAGCCTGTTCACTTGCCGCGTTCTTGGACGATATTAGCTGATTAACTGCTCCGCTTCGCTGAATCTTATGTACAAAGAGCCTAGACAGCCATTGAGAGTACTAAAGGTGCCTTGAGCCATGCCAACCGCTGCTACCTTCGTTTGGAACGAAAGAAGCAAGAAGAAATGTACCGTTTTGCGACTGGGGTGACACAAACAAGGGTTTACCGGCCAAGTTTTGTCCCATTTACTGGAAATCGCAA
>NW_008767481.1:0-450 GCF_000715545.1 Opisthorchis viverrini
TTTAGGTAACCGTTACAGCAAAACGAGGTGCCCATTAAAAACTGAAAACGGGTTATGTGAACAAAGTGGTAGGATTTGTTATCTGAGACTCAGTAAGTGAAAAACCCAGGTCGAGTATACGCTACTACTGATGGATTTATTTATGGGGTAGATAATACTAAATGCGCTCACCTGGCCACATTGTGATCGTGAAAGAAACGAACAAAAACCGCACCACTCTCTGTCGATTACGTGGTAGGTCTTTATATATCTGCTTGCTCAAAGGAATATGAGGACATAAGATCAATTCCTGAAGGAAGCATAAGAATGTTCGATCCACAGGTTCCTCAGTCAAGCGCTCTGTGACAAGGCTCTATGCCGGGATTCGAGTATCAATACTATCAACAGATTCAACAGCTGAAATCCACCCCTTATTTACAGACCTTTAACAGACTTACCGAATTGGGCGGA
>NW_008767482.1:0-450 GCF_000715545.1 Opisthorchis viverrini
TTTTCAAAGTACATCTTAACTGAAAACCCTTTGGTTCCCACAACGGCTGGGGTTAGTCAGACTGAAGGGAATTCAATAGTTGACACGGAGATTCTGGTGTAGTTTATGAATAAGAGCATTAACGTGCATGGAGGCCCAGTGTTCGCTCATCAGATTTAGCAACTCATCCACAAGCACACACGGTAAGTTTTAAGAATATCGTTCTTAATTCATTTTCGGTGAGCTATTGATGGTTCAGAGTAAAATGCATCATAAACGGTACGGCACTTTTCACTTGTGTGCTGTGATGGCATCGTCTTCAACACGCCAACATGGGTCGCGCGCTTTATGATGGCTATATGGAAGTTTCAAAAGAAAGATGGCCTTGAGAACAGTTCGACGCGTACTGCACGGACTTGTTGCCTAGCCGCATTGATTGCACTGAAAATCTGTCAGTGTTCAGTCGATATC
>NW_008767483.1:0-450 GCF_000715545.1 Opisthorchis viverrini
TAAGGTGTCGACAAGCGCGGAGCTCATCGATATGAAAATCCATCTCATTTATAGGAACTATTTTTCCACCAATCAGAGTATAAGATATGAAGAGGAGGGGGGAAGTTCGAAGCACTTGCCCACTTCCACTTCTGTGTGTAAGTCCCCACCAAGATATAGCACTGAGGAGTAAGGGAATACTCGATCTCCTCCTGGCTTCTTCTCGGCAGGTAGTTCACACCACTGAAGCGATGGCTGGAAATTGGTACTTCTGAACTCTCGACGGGGTGATCTCTCTTCGAGGAGCCTCATAACTAAGACAGCCTGCGCCGACGTAATTGACACATCGGCGGTGCGCTGCGTTGATGTCGAATCATTGAGCATTGGTGTGGTGACTGGCCTCACTGAACGTGCTCCATACAAGTCCTCACTAGAGCGAAAATGTAGTTCATTTAAGGTTTTGTTGCACAC
>NW_008767484.1:0-450 GCF_000715545.1 Opisthorchis viverrini
TACTCAAAGACAGCCGAAGATTTGATTGTCAACAAACTTGTCTGTAGTAATTGGTGCATCATCGTTACCAGTTGATGAATACACTGGCGCTTACCAAGCTTACGTTTGGGGAACACTGTGAGCATGAACCAGCGGCCAAGCCAACGTACAAATGAGCGTCAGAAACAAGTGTCCGAAGCTATGAGCCCATGAGAAAAACGAGCAAGAAGTTTTGAACGGTATTCTATAAGTCTAGATATTATTTACTGGAGAAAAAGTGACTACGCTTATCCAGGCTGACTTTCAGCTTGCACGATCAACATACGGTGCATACCTGAGTACGGAAAGAACAATGTTGAGGCCGTTCAACATTTGAAACGTTCGCTTAAGGACAAACTTACTTGGAAGATTCCACCAGAGTGGACAGAAGAAACCGGAAGAAGAAAGAGCGATATTTAAACCAACCAACCA
>NW_008767485.1:0-450 GCF_000715545.1 Opisthorchis viverrini
AGCACATTGTTGGCAAGTTTTCTTCTACAATCTCCACCATAACCTGTGCACCGATAAGTTGCGATTATTTAAGCAACCAACTACCGATCAACGAGAAAGCGCAGCATTTTGGGCACCAAGTATTAAGGAAAGAGCGTAGGAGCCTTCCTGGTGAACAAGTGTGTGCCGCGTATGCAGCCACAACACCAGAAACACCTCCACAAACGCACACTCCTTAAAAACCATGTAAAAACGAACGACTTGGCTACATTGCACTCGGTACTCATCAGCGCGCTGGCCTCTTGTCAAAGTCAATTCTTGCTGCAGCTGACCGCTTGCCTTCTCCGACTGTTCCAAATGATCAGAAGAAACGTACTCTGTACTTATTTCGGCGGAACATAATTTCCTTCCTACTACTTCTTCCTACTAATTCGATCACAAAACCACTGAATGTCGTCGAGATCGTTATCC
>NW_008767486.1:0-450 GCF_000715545.1 Opisthorchis viverrini
AGACGACCCATCCTAAATAATGTCCAGATTACTGCTCATTTGAATGGTCTGTTGTCAGTGTAGCTCTCACGAAGATCATTGCCTCGTTCCCTTACATTGCAAGCAAATCCCAGTTGATCAGTTCTTTGGTTAATGGAATTAGAGATGCATGCGATGGCAATTCGTCGTCCTGCAACATAAGTGGCAATGCTCCAGAGGGCACTGATTCGATGTCCAGATACAACTCCGCGCTAAAGTTCACACCATGTACAATCTGATAACAGGCTCGAATATTCTGATCAGGATAAAAAATATGACTCCAGACGTGTGACTCGTACTGGCGTAAAAAACAAGGTTGGCAACCCGGCTGGCAAAAAAAGGCAAAAGCGAATCAACACATTCAAAAGGAGCAACGATCAGTCATCCTATTGTGACGCTTATATATGTATGTTTCACTTCATTTAGTCACGC
>NW_008767487.1:0-450 GCF_000715545.1 Opisthorchis viverrini
TGAATATCGGAGGAGTGAAATAAAATATTTGAATTGTCTCACCCCAGTGCCTCATTGTATTCCCTGGGGAAAAAAGTGAGACGGAGTGCAACAATCAAGCCGGAGTGATTCATTCCGTGAAGCAGTCAGTAGAAGGTTAGTGCGGACTAACACTTAACGTTTGGTTCGATTCGGCAACTCTGTGTGCTTGTCGCGTTACCCCTAGGAACAGCTAATGCTACTGCTGCGTACGACTTTAGAAGCGGCTTTCTGGAGCTGCATAGATGGGTGTTGTTCTGTTCACTGAACACGGCGATGTAGTTGCAAACGTCCCGCCACCAACCGAGATGGAATCACCACTATTCATATTAAGTTAGCGATGCGCCGTAGTCCGTCAATGCGTAGGCTATCTTCAAGTTGGTGTATTTTCTAGCATGTTTGGTCTGTAAACAGACTCCGTAAAACAGTCGT
>NW_008767488.1:0-450 GCF_000715545.1 Opisthorchis viverrini
TAAAAAGTAAAAAGTAAAAAAGGATAAAAATTATCCGACAAAACATCTAACCTTCTTGCGAATCAACCGTGGACTTGCACGAACAGTTGCCTAGAACATATTAGAGAGTTGTGTGCTGTTCCCAACGTCGTTCAAACCGCATGAAAATAAAACCACAATTTTTCACACGTGTTACGGTGTTCCAAGTAAATTCGGAGACGATTAGGACAGAACTCAATCGAATTGCTCCTAGTCGCAAGATGCGATACGTCCCACAAAACGCTGCAGTTACTTTCTGAAGATATTGTCCGGGTAGAACACTCAGCTCAAACCCACTGAAAATAAAAACGAGAGTGGGTAGCTGGTTTATCCGTTCACAGTCAACAACGTACACACTTCCGGATAACGTGCTCCCAGTGCAGTGTTAATTAGCCTTGAACGATCCACACTGGCTCCGTTCAACCAGGTTGT
>NW_008767489.1:0-450 GCF_000715545.1 Opisthorchis viverrini
TACAAAGGCAAACCTGGAGTTTGAACGCGAATGTTTAATTAGTTTTATTACGTGCATCCGCACAGTTTTTAGGAGACTCCAGGCGCTAACATGGAAAATAACTGCTGAATGTATTTAGCATTTACATCTGGTCAGAGTTTGATGAAAATGGAGTCAGCCCAGACCATTCTCTGTTTTAACTAAGCAACTAGATTAGATGCCACGCAAGCCCGTTTTTTCTCAAACGTGCGATGGTTTTGGCGTGGAGTCGCGCTGACCGCAGGTGCGGGAAAATTTAATAAGATCTGTCGAAACGGACTTGCCCATAGGTTGTATAACTGCAAATTTGCGTCATTTATATTAAACATGCAATCTCATTGCAAAACTGGACACGAAACGAAAGAAGGATTTGAATTCGTGAACAATGTTCAAATTGTATCTCAATGTCCAAACACATTTGGGGTTGCATAT
>NW_008767490.1:0-450 GCF_000715545.1 Opisthorchis viverrini
CGTACCGCAGTGAAAGAATGGATAAACAAGGGCCAAGTTGAGGTGTTCCAATAGATGAAGCGAATATTCCGGGTTCATTTCTAACCCCGTTTTTCGCCAACAAAATTTGTAGGACCGTTTTAAAAAGACGAGACAGGTTGCTCCAGTCGGCAAATTACGCCTCTGTGGGCAATGGAACAAGGATTGGTTTGCCCGTTGCCCTTGATTAATCGGCAACAACGAAGAGACATGGTACCATTTTTCACATGTCTCGCAGTTTTTAGATTGCAATATCTTTCGAATTGGCCAACAATGTTTTTAAATGCCTCATTGTTAGTTTATTGATTTTCTTCTGAAAACCTAGGAGTGACTCTAATACGGCAGCCTTTACCGAGCTTCCAAATTCGCCGCTAGCTTTCTTTGGTTGGTATCGCCGCCAAGTCGTAGTTCTTTTTGAAATGCACCAGTGTG
>NW_008767491.1:0-450 GCF_000715545.1 Opisthorchis viverrini
TCGTTCCTAGATAAGCATGAATCAAATGAACTTGCAAGGAAAAAACCCCAAATAAAAATAAATTGAACCTAATGGCACTACCAATTACTCGTAGTTTCATTCCCACGCTTTCCATGAGGTTTATAAGCGCTTGTGAAGCGATAATCGTTCTGATAGGAGTGTAGCATCTTTTCGCTTCAAATGCATTTTTATACCTCCCCATATGGCGGTTGTGTGAGGAGCGGTTACCAGGGTGACCGGAAGAGTGTGACCGGTTTACTCAGGCGAACAATAATCAGGCTTCAACTCGATCTAACTTGTTTAAACATGGAGTTACCAAGATGTCACATCTAGTCTTTTTTCCTTAATCAAGCATTGCCCGAACGTGCCGCAGCGTTTAAAAGATAGAACAATTACAAAGTTGACCAGGACACCATCTCGCTCTGCGTTTGATTTCAAGATGATCGATTC
>NW_008767492.1:0-450 GCF_000715545.1 Opisthorchis viverrini
TCAGGCTTTGTGGACCCATCAAGATGGCTTGACGAACTATTGCACGATAGGTGCACAGGACGAATAGAAATAGGTCAGCTAGTCAAAACAGGTGAAACAGTTATATGGCCAGCTGCCAACTCAAACACATTGCGCAAATTTCAGTTTCTTCTTGTTCCCTCTGACCAGAGTAGAGATAAGTTGTCACAGGTAGTTCATCGACTTTTAATAAACCCGCGTGCAGCCCGTTAGAATCCCATAGGTTGCTAAGTGAGAGTCGTTGGGCGGTGTCATTTTGTCTAACAATCAGACAGATAAGGAGTCGTTTGCCAGATAAATTTTGTCCACCGCTACTATCTTGCTGCTCCGACCAAGAAGTTTTGGATACGGCCGTGGCGCAGCACCGTCCGGAGGTAGACCACACAATAGAGTATCCCATTACTAGGGGGTGGAAAAATAACAACTCAGGAA
>NW_008767493.1:0-450 GCF_000715545.1 Opisthorchis viverrini
AATAGCATTACAGCACACCCAAAATTTAATGGTTTTGATTGGTTAAAGCTGAGTGGTTCATCATGATGAATCAAACCTTATTCTATAACAAATAGCCGTGGCATGTGTTTCTGAATAATGGTGAAAGTGCCGCAAAAGCACAAGAGTCAATATGGCAGCCTCTCGGACGATACGATAAATCTGATAACCATCTAATGGAAACCTCTTGGCTACATCTGATGAACCTACCCACAGGTGTTCAGATATAATACATTTCACATTGAACACGTAATATTAAAGGCTGTGACAGACCTATGCAACGGATCTTCTCTTCTTCATTACATTTATCTGAAAATAGAAATCCTGGGCAGCTTAGTACTAGTGTGTGTTTATAAACCTATAGGTGTGTAGATAACATAGATGATTAATACCTACTTCGATTTATTGTCCGTAGTCACACCACTCTCGTTT
>NW_008767494.1:0-450 GCF_000715545.1 Opisthorchis viverrini
TGTCCCGTCGTCAGATACGAGCTTTTCAGAATAGCCGAAACGACTGAGCACTTCCCGCAACTTGTTTTTGGTTGTTGTGGTCGTCGTTGTCTTTGTGGGAAAAATCTCTTGCCATTTGCTATAAACGTCCACGATAATGAGAAAAATCCGACCGCTCACGGGACCTGATTAGGGAGTGAATCTCCAACCTGAAAGGTCCATCAGTAGATGACTACGGCCTTTGGTGGTATATTTTATAAACTGGTCATAAGCTCGTGCGCAAACCCTGGCTTGCGTGTGATCCAAACGCTCTGAATTACGCGACTGGCGCGCTGCCCGTGATAACCAATAGTGATGAAACTTTTGTGCGGTGCATCAAAATATCGGCTACATGGGGACTTTATTGGTCCAATCGGTGGTGCAGTTGAGAGGTCTCCAAAGCATGTTTGGGAGGAAAGTGAAGACATTGTT
>NW_008767495.1:0-450 GCF_000715545.1 Opisthorchis viverrini
TTATGAGTAGTGCGTTACGAAATCTAACACTTGTTTTACGTGAATCAGTTCATCATCGCTAGTCCAGCTAGAGTTCAAAATAGACGCGTCAGGCGCATTAGTTTGTCGGGCTCATCACTACTCTCCTGTTAGCTCAAATGATTATTCAGACAGGCTGCCGCAAGTTCGCGTTTCAGCAGTAGATCACTACATACGATGGCTAGCACCAGCGGTTCGTCGTACGTACTGGCTGAACCTGTCAGGGAAACCAAGTATACCTGCTTCTAAGCTTCCACTAGTTGTGTAATCCATCTTTGCTGATCCATATGAAGCGACTATTCGAGTCTGAGACAAATTAGCAATGAGATTTCTTTCATCCATTACTGTGTGTCTGGAAGTAAGTTGCGCTGTATTCGGCTTCAAAAGTGGAACCCACGATCCTGTCGAGTTCAGACGGCAGATACGAGCTCA
>NW_008767496.1:0-450 GCF_000715545.1 Opisthorchis viverrini
CGCCTTCTCGAGAATCGCTTCGCAAACTTATTTTCCACCCGATCTATTTCAGTAGGTACATTGTTTCAAGTGTCCATGACCGTAAAAGTTCATGGGGTTGAATTCCCGCGTTATTGACAGTCCATCAAACGGTCTCCCTAGGCTGATTTAGCGATTCGAGAGTGGTTCGCTTAGATGATTGGATACACTTTATGCACAGTGTCAGAGAGCAATCTGTTCGGATCACAGCTGATCCGACGCCAAGAAGATTCACCGCCCTTTAGCTGAGTAATCACTTTCGGGTCACGGTGTCCCAAGAGAAAAGGAGAATAGAATAATTTTAGCTAAAAAAATATGTGCCCATTTGGCCTTAAGATTCACACGGAAGGATATTTAATGGTGCGGGTTGCATCCTAATTTTGTTTTCGTTCGTCCGGTAGTGGATAAACCGATCCTGGATAATCGACGCCA
>NW_008767497.1:0-450 GCF_000715545.1 Opisthorchis viverrini
GAGATGTCACCTGTTCAGCCAAAGTCGATTGCCCAGCATAGCTCACTGGGCTGTGGGGTTGTGGTCAAGCTGTCACCCCGAGGAGGAGCTCAGTCTTTTTGTGGCCGATACCGGATAATTTGTATTATGCCTCAATTGCATACTTTGCCACCAATAAACATATACCACGAATTAAATAAGGTATTTTGGTGTAAGAGCGCTGTTACATGAACGTATCACGCTACAGTATGAGCTTGATATTTTTCAGCAAATACAAAATGGCAAAACAACTTACATGAGAGCAATCACGTTGAGAATATGCTTTCATCTTCTTTCCCCCGGGAAACTCAATAAAATCGGTCGGACAGCTTTGAGATTTAGCTTGGCGGTATGATGGTGTCGACACCCGTGGTTTGCAAATCCTATGAGACTGAGACACTTTTTGTGTCTCATTTCATTTGATTTATTCAA
>NW_008767498.1:0-450 GCF_000715545.1 Opisthorchis viverrini
TGTTGATGGCTAACGTACTTTTATAAAATTGTTCAAACTGATCCCATGTTTGACGTCCTGTCCGACGCATTCCCTAGCCCAATACCGCACTTCATTTATGCTCTCTATGCGAAACAATCGTGAAAATAGCGGAAAGAGATCACGGACGCATCATGATTCGTCGGGCAATAACACTGGAAAGCTGACTTGCTTGATCAGCATTTTGATGGATCGCGGGATCAAAGTTACATCGCCGCTCTTACCAACACATCGGTATTCTTGTATAGTATTGCGGGAATATCAGGTTTACACAATAAAACCTGTTGTACCCAGATCTACGTAAGATGGGCGATGCTAACAAAAAGTGTAACAATTAGCTTTTCTCCATTCCTCAAAATTACCAGTGAATCGAATGATCGAACGAAATGCATCTAGGACGCATAGGAGGTTCATCAGAGCGCCACGTCCAGT
>NW_008767499.1:0-450 GCF_000715545.1 Opisthorchis viverrini
GGACATCCTGAAACTTTCTGTGCTCTTACTGGTTTAGGTCAAACAACACCTTAAAGAAGTCGTCCACCTGGATTCATGGGCGACGTGATTGTTCGGGTGCGAGTTAACCACTCTAACTCGAGACCGTTCAAACCCTTGGCTACGAATCTATCTTGGTTGCTCTCGTGCGAACTTGGTTCAAGATAGGAAACTTATGCTGTGGTCAGGTAGGTGTACGTGACTGTAACCGACGCAAGCAAGTTTGTTCGTAAATTCTCGGAAGCAACGTTTACTGGACAAACCAAAGATCGCCCCAGGGGTATTTGAGATTTTGTAACTAAGACTGGACTGACTTAGAGCCAAAACTTCGACGGAACAAGCTATTTTTGAGCACACTCGTGACCATCGCTGACTGAGGAATATCGACGAAATCTCCGAAACTCCCATCATCATTATCATCATCATCATCAT
>NW_008767500.1:0-450 GCF_000715545.1 Opisthorchis viverrini
CATCTACTCGGACAGTGCATTGTCAGTAAACTGGTCCAAGTCTTGCGTACTTTTACCCAAAGTCATTTCCATATAGGAGTTAATTCCTTTTTCCGGTAGTGCTATTGTAAGTTTTTCTGGGCAAAGCTGAGCATAATTTCGCCTCAAGCCGTCATCAAGCCCAGTACTTGAGCTACCTCCTACTTCTTGGACGCTTCGAATAGCACCTATCCGATGTTGGTTCCGTTGGCAGGCCATTTGCATATTGAGCAGTGCGTTTACCTATTCTCCACCGCTACTGGGAGTAACCAACAGTGTACTTTAAATTGCATTTAAACACATTGATCAACTCACCAATCCAGAGTTGAATAATACGAAAAGAACTAATGGGATGGGAAATGGGACCGTTTCAAACAGTCTATTTACTTGTATCTACTAACAAACAGATGCGAGCAGCAACTCTCTCTAGAG
>NW_008767501.1:0-450 GCF_000715545.1 Opisthorchis viverrini
TGATATTTGCTCGCTAAGTGGGACAATGTTAGGAGGGGACAATGCTGAATCTCTTCTGGCTGGTGATCTTTAGTTGAGAAGACTGCATAGATCCAACTCAGGTGGTGCCTACTCTGGTCGACAATTACTTCTGTCAAATATTTTCCCAAGTGAATCAACAAGTGGCCTATGTGCAGTACATTTTGTTGCTGGATGCGAGAGGGGGTGGATTCCGGTTTTGGGCATCTTATTTTTCGAGTCAGTTCCTTTACCCTGTGTGTGTGTACCTTCACTTCGATCTTCGAGTGTGTAACAAGTTTGAACATCCAGGTACCCATTGGTAAATTACGTCGATGTGAACGGGAAACTTATCTAAATCTCGGTGATTCTCAGTGGAGCGTGCTGCCCAGAAGCCAACTCAGGTGTTGCATTAAAATCTGATTATCTCGAATGCTGTTCCGAATTGAACAC
>NW_008767502.1:0-450 GCF_000715545.1 Opisthorchis viverrini
GCTAGGCACCGGAAGGGTTCTACAGCTGATCACTTTCTTCTTTTCTATTCGTGAGTGGCGTTCATAGTGGCTTCTGGGCTTTGATGTTCCACCGTTGGCCATTTCGATGCGCAACCGAAACCGACTATAGTTACCGGTGAGTGAGCGTGATACGGTGATGAGGTCGATCACACGCTGGATACGTAACTACAAAGAGAATTGCTCCATGCCATTGTCTACCTCACTTCAGTATCTCTCCGCTGAAGTATCCACTGAGCAGTTGCGGTATTCATTACTATGACATATAGGTCAAATGAGACGTCCACCGGTTCGTCAGTCAAAATCTTGGGGATGAGATGGCTAACTCATTTGCGCAAGCCATTTGCGTTCGCGGACTCAGAAGTTGGGACACAAATCCTGACGAGATTGACATGATTTTTCGGCGCTTTGAAATTTTTTCGCGTTAGAACT
>NW_008767503.1:0-450 GCF_000715545.1 Opisthorchis viverrini
CGAAAATACCTATCCCACAAAACCCCAAAGTTTAGATATCGTCAAACGAGAGGCACTGATCCGGAACCAGGCATTATTGAAGGAGTGTAATTTTTTCATTACATGTTAGGAACATGTTGGGAACGGTGAAAGCCTTTTCGGACTACGGTGTACATAGGAATATACTCTGGTGTGTCTGTTGGTACGAAAAAAAAAACATATCTAGCGGGAGGAACCCAAACTGTACAAAGTTTACGAAGTACATTCATTTGCGCATAAATTTGTTTTTCACGGACACTCAACTAAATCCCAGATAAACCTCTTGTTCACGAGATCCTCCAACAGCAGCTGAATTTCATTATAGACGAGATTCAGTTGGAATTTCGTTGAGCCATTCGTGAAAACCAAAGTGCGCTCAAATGGATGTATCATACGAAATTCCTGCATTTCGAATTCGAATGGAACATAAGG
>NW_008767504.1:0-450 GCF_000715545.1 Opisthorchis viverrini
GCAGTCACGGAATCCGCATCATTTGGCCACGTGTCCATTGTCCCCTCTAGATAAAACTTCTCAAACAGAAGGTTCACGCAACCCGCGAAATAGTTATTCTTCGGCTACTAGCCGATCCAAACTTGTCCACCAGTGGTTCGAAATGAAGCACAGGGTGCTGGTGTGCCCGAGGACGAGTGGACGACTACCCACTGTTTTGCTGGTAATAGCCGGGTAAAAGTTTTGCAGATAGTAGTTAAAGGGACTTAGTAATTTTCAACTGATATTTTTTTCTGTACCTGAATATAATCTATGCTGAAGAGGTGAAATGAATTGTAGAGTTGTATTCAACTTATCGGTAGACGAGGTGGATGTAACATTATTTGTAAACCATAATTGATCTCGGCACTCCTAAATTTTTCCTGATGACCTAGTTCTCGAATGCTCAAAATGCGAGCAGCAGCCAGGAAA
>NW_008767505.1:0-450 GCF_000715545.1 Opisthorchis viverrini
CTCATTTGTGGTGAGCTCCCAGGAACGGAAAAATAACACACGGCCGGAATGAAGTGACCACCCCATAAAATCCCACGTTAAACTGCTCGCATGCACCCAAATAGCCGTCTCGAGCTTGAATGGTCATCAGAATATACGCCCATCGCACCTGTTGATGGATGGAAGCGTGTTCAAAATTCCCCACAAAAACGTCGCGCAAAAGTAGTCTGAATTTGAGAAAACGTACCTCATGTATTAGGCTTCCGTAAGCTAAAAGACACTACGGGGAATGTGTGCATAAGTTTCTTTCCTTTTTTGAAACCCGTGCTCGGAAAACACCAAGATCGACTCTGCTATCAGTCTCCAGAGCAGCAGATGGTGACGGAGTGATAAGTGAACTTGCGAAACCCCATAATTCAACCACCTATGATGCGCAATCAGCCTCAGATCACAGACAAACCCAAGAAGGCC
>NW_008767506.1:0-450 GCF_000715545.1 Opisthorchis viverrini
CTCAATCTGTTTGTTTGAGTCCAGAACAATACCTCTAAAGGAGCGGTGGTGTTTCCTGCCGGACCGGGTATAATGTGTTAGCTTCACCGATTTTTCATTCTGAATAGTGTACTTTAAAGTCATTGGATGAACTTCGGTCAGCAACAGTTGGATGTAGAGCTTAGAACACCGAACTTACTCACCTTAACCTTCGAGGTGGAAATGCCCAAATTAAACTAGGATGAATTCCCTGAAATCGGGACACGATGAAAACTGGTCCCAGGATCTACATCACAGTCGCATTGGTTTCGAATGCTTGCACAGAGCGGAAATTTCCAATAAACGGAAAGACTCAGTCACAAAATCGATCAATGCATCGTCTCGGTATTGATATCAGCAGAGCACCGAGCAGTGCGACCAACGTGTCGTTTAACAGGCTTTGAGAATTTAGTTGTCTAAGTTGTGATGTGA
>NW_008767507.1:0-450 GCF_000715545.1 Opisthorchis viverrini
CGTAGGGAAGCACCGAAGAATGAAGCATTCTTCCTGGACCGTTCACTGAGCCGATCAGTTCCCCATCCTTATCATTACCACTAACGTCAACATCCTCATCATCAGAAAGGACAACTCAGGTTTAAAGTGCAAAAAAGTGGATGGAAGATGGATCAGGCTCCAGCCTGCCGTAAGCACGCCTGGAAAGAAACTCGCAGCGCGATGGCCACATGGTTGTTGTCTTTAAGATGATCCAAACGATCGGTGGAACCTAAACTATCCTGTATGCCATGTACAATGGGAATTAACCGAGCCACCTATCCACGAGGCGAACAGGTCCGTTGTTTTTTATTTATCGAAGGTTTCGGAAATTGTGATGAGGTGAACGACGAGAACAGCTGGACCTTTGTACTTGACTAGGTCGGAATGATGCTGTGCTCGTTTTCCACTGGTCTGCCATCATCATCATCA
>NW_008767508.1:0-450 GCF_000715545.1 Opisthorchis viverrini
GGATGAGTAGTTGTCTCGTCGATGCTGTTTTTGGTCCCTACGTGTCATGTACCTCCTGAAACTAGCTTGGATTTTGGCCGCAGCTTTGTCAGCCTCAGTGCGGTTTAGAACAGACGCTTTTTGGTATTGTTCTTCGGGGCTTGTGCACATATGATGCCCAGCCTCTGGGGAATGACCGAGCGATGACCTATCCGATTGGTCATGAAGATGATAGTGTTTACGAACCTGATAGCCACGAAATCCAGCTTGAATCTTTGTAGCTGCAAGTTCCGTATCTTTAGAAGAAGTCGTTCTGTACCTGCCACCACCGGTTTTGTCATAGCCAGCCCTTTCCGCCTGTCCGGATTGCTGCATATTTTATGAGCTGTAAAATGTGTGGAAAGAATAACATTAAATGAACTTGCTTAACGCGGGCAAGCTTCACAGGGATCATCTTGTTGACAGTGCGTA
>NW_008767509.1:0-450 GCF_000715545.1 Opisthorchis viverrini
ACACACACACACACGCCGTTTTTCCTCTGCTAAAGTGACCAGATTAACCATGGTCCGCCAGGTAGAAGATTTAGTGCCATAAGTCACTAAACGGGAGACATTGGTGTGGGTGACAGTACCCTGTGGATATGTAGCCACGGTTGCGGCAACCACCCATAACACTGAACCTGGATCCGTTACAAGTCACCAAAGGCCGGCCGATTAAATGCAATTGCCTAACTCTAACCACTTGGTGCTGGTACAAACAGTTACATCAAACTACCGATATGAGGTGTTAAAGTTCCCCAAAGTCAGCATCAGCTTAAAGTTAGAGCTGGATTGTGTAGCCCTGATCCGGACACTGGTTGTGTGGAAGAGACAGGAGTTCATATGCGCTGTGACGATCATCCCAATAGGTCTTCTTGGTATTCAGCCAACAAAACATCATGATCATCACCATCACCGACAGCA
>NW_008767510.1:0-450 GCF_000715545.1 Opisthorchis viverrini
GCCCCATAATTGTCCGTGGACTTGTGGAGGGCGGTTGACTTTCTGCTCGTTGCGCGCGAGTCTTTCTGTTCTGCTTTTGTCCGGTCTTTCTATAATTAGCTACCTTTGCGCGTACGTGTGTGTCGGGGTATGGCATGTTGCTACGTGTGTCAAACGGTGGGCAGTCAATGTCAGATTACTCACCCCTGTGTCGTGATTTGTAAGAGTAGGAAAGATGGCGAGTCCCGTGATCTAAAGAGCGACTGTGAGCTGTGTAGTCAGGTGAGCAACGATTGTGTGGCGTGCTTCGTTGGTGTAAGAAAAAACAGATCTCGTGATCCAGGAGGTGGCGGTGAGCCGTACAGTCAGGTATATGGGTGAAGGGATGGTTATACCAGCACTTTTAAATCTTAACGATCTGATCTTCTATTAGCCTGATATGTTCCCCAGAAAAAAGGAAAAAGCCCTGGT
>NW_008767511.1:0-450 GCF_000715545.1 Opisthorchis viverrini
AACGCGAACACAACTATCCCACCACCACATTACATTGTGGCCAGTTTCATCTCAGTGGACATAAATTAACTATAGACTATGGAGCCTATATGGCTCCTAAAAAACCTCAGTTTCCGTAAACTCCCGCCGCTTCCACGCTTTCCTTGGAAACTATAAGTACTTCTCAGTTTGCCTCATGTCCCAAACCACTCACAACCCCTCAGCGTTTAGATCTGACAAGCAAGGACCTCAGTGCATTCCTGTACACGTATGAACGCGGCTCTATTAGGGTAAATTCCTGCAAGATTGTCAACTTGAGGCTGCATACGTGGGATTTTGAACAAATATTGATGTTTTAAACAAAACGTTGCACTTTTCTGCCCAACCGAAGTGCCTAAATGAAACTCCGGTGGACCGGCGTGAAATTTTAACTGCCACCATTTGAACAGATCCTCGTGATGCATCTGATCA
>NW_008767512.1:0-449 GCF_000715545.1 Opisthorchis viverrini
CTTCTCATGAAACTCCAGCGAGTTCCGAACCCATGAACCCCCGACTGGTAAATCGAACACTAAACCGTTTGACCATGAACGGCTGATCGGTAATGTGATCTGCCAGCCCTTAGACAGGATATGATACCACCTATTGTTCAATCACTGGGTTCGTATCACATGGGCACAGGTGTTGGCTGGCTGCTCGGGCAACGAAAAAAAGTATAGAACGTGGAATCATGTAACTGATCACAAACCAAAGCCACAAAGTGATTTGGTTGCTTTCCGGTATTGCAAACATCGAATTTCGATTCCGCGGCTCTTATCCCAGTATTACTCGCAGCATAATTGATCGCTCAAAAGACTACCCATCACATCAGGATATTTTGTAGAGTAAGACCGGCAGACGGAATTACTTACCCTGATCCGCATTGTGCGACCTTCCATGAAATAATCGCTCACTTGGCGCA
>NW_008767513.1:0-449 GCF_000715545.1 Opisthorchis viverrini
TAGAGTTTCGGCATAGTCCCCAAGCAAAAGATCAGCTCAACATTGTAGACGCCGTCGCTGAAAGGAGTGATATAGATGTAGTAGATCATGTCAGAATTTTACGATCTCGATCCCATTTAGACTGCGCACCACTGGAGATACTGGTGCTCGCATAACCTGTACTATTGGAGAGCATGACTCGTTGGCGCCAAACAGGATCAAACAGACGGTTGCGTTCAAGATCCGGGCTTGTGTGAAAGCACAAAAACCTGATACTTTCTTCATTGCTGAAGTGGCCAGATGGTTGGATTTATGTAGCCGACCATGGGTTAGTCGGTGTGCGCTCTGTCTAGCATGAAATCACTTCATATAATATTAGAGAACAGTAGCGCTTGGGGTTTTAGTCTGAAAACATTCTCCCTTACGATACTTTGTTATCTGACCCCATAAATCAGGCATTAATATAATGC
>NW_008767514.1:0-449 GCF_000715545.1 Opisthorchis viverrini
TTTTCCACCATAGCTGACGGAACTCTTTCAAGCGCCGAGTGGGCAGACAAAAGTGAGTCAAAACAATAATCATTATGTTGATCGATACACTGCCTACTCGTGGTAGTTACCCAAAGACGCGTAACCGGAACAGAGTGGGCGCGCTACAAGTGCGAATGTCCACACCGGCAGGAAAAACATATCTTGCCACAGTTGAAATGTTTGTTTCATCAATCCGTTTTCTATCTGCTTTCAAATACTACAATTTAGTTGCTTCAACTTCGCACTCCGCCTACCACTCAGTACTGGAGATTGTGTAAACTAGACTGTCTGCAAACTGATTGCCTTATGCGAAGCAAACGTGGGAACAAACCTTAACACTACCTAATGATTCCACCACGATAAACTGGGTCAAGATTTTGTCCCACATTGGGAAGTTGAAATCTGTAACCATTCATCATTTTTGCAGG
>NW_008767515.1:0-449 GCF_000715545.1 Opisthorchis viverrini
ACAGTCAAGTATGTGGGTGACTGGGTACTACAAGTTCAGTCCCCATGTGGATGCATGCTTCGAAGACGGAACAGTGGATAGTCAAGTGGACAATATCAGTGACTCACTTTTGGACTACTAGGATTCGAACCCTATCCAGATACCAGTAATGCTACAGTTAGGCAGACTTGCCATCTGCTGAATAATGGTGTATCTGATTCGATCCGGAAACCAGCTAGCTAATGAAGAAAGGCGTTTGTCGTATCGTAGTCATATTCAAGGCCATTCTATACTGGTTCGTAAACAGAGGAGGAGCATTCGTCGTTACTGTCCCTGGTCACTTGATCGCTTAAGCCGGGTCGTGATCTGCTGATTTCCACTACAGATACAATGGTCATACGTATGAAATGGCAAACTCGAGCAAAATGAAGCCGAATGTAGGGATGACGTGAAGCATGTGCACATCTCAA
>NW_008767516.1:0-449 GCF_000715545.1 Opisthorchis viverrini
CACCTAATGCTGTTAGTAATTTGCCTAGAATGAGACAGTTTAGCACCTTAAACATCAACATTTAATATCTTTGTCCAAAGAAGTTTTCTCGTGATCTTTTGACTGAGGTGTATCTATTGTTGCTTAAACTGAAATCACAACCAGAGACGCTCGCACTCGAGCGGCTTTGAGATTCTGGCAAGCTTCGTCGGCCGGCGATCACTGTTACAGCACTTGTCAAAAAATTCTTACTATAATGGGATCTACATGAGCACTTTCAGAAACAACTTTTTCGCGTAAATGAGCATATAGAAAGAACTAATTTCATGGATGAACTAGCACTATTTAAAAAAATTTCGGGGCAAAATAAAACCCCCAGACCAGCACGTAAGCTGCAAGGGGGTACACACAACTATCTATTAGGGATCCCAGGAGAAGATACAGGTGGGATGCATGCATGAATGGAAGCG
>NW_008767517.1:0-449 GCF_000715545.1 Opisthorchis viverrini
AAAAAACAGGAAAGCAGTACGATTCGAGTTGTAGCATTTCACGTTGCAAACGAGAAACGGTTGATTATCACTTAAACTTTACAGGACAATACGCATTACAAATTACGGACGAATGATTTGTTATCAATCGAATCTCTCACAAAACAAGGCCACTTCGAAGACAGCGGATTTTCTAAAGTTTGAACACGATCGAAATCAGATAAGACTGTAAGCTTTCTGAGTACGTCTGTTCTCCAGTCTACAAAAGTGCAAACATATGAAGATGCCCCGTCCGTGGAAGTAAATCACGCTCTTTATGTTCATGAGGCATCGCTGAATTAGAGCGCCAAAGGCGAGCTGTATGTTTGCTTATGCGCAAGGGAAATACCTGTCAATCAGGGCACCTAAAAAAGATACACATGACAAACGGACAGTTTCGGGCTGGTATCCGTCACTGAAATTCCCCCAGG
>NW_008767518.1:0-449 GCF_000715545.1 Opisthorchis viverrini
CCACACTTAGTTACATATCATTCATAAAACAATACCTATCCCACGCTTTCCACCCGGTCTCCCATACATTACACAAAACGTTACGTAAAATGCAAACTATTTTGGATTCTCATTGTTCAGCTTTAGTGCATCTATGTGGATGAGTGAGAACACTGTTAACCTCTTGTCGCGCGTCTAAAAATGGTCCGGCATCCATCATCGTTGTCGGCCTGGGGACACTTTATTAAGACCAACAGCGTCTTCGGACGTCAAAATCGGTTGCGGTATAAATTGTATTTCTTTGAAAATCTCGCTTCAATCGACAAAAATGGATGCAACTGCGCATACTGAATACACGCATGTTTCCCATAAACGACGTTATACAATTGTAATATGTACATACTAGCATTCGCTACAGCAAAAGATACATTGTCACACAACTTCGATGTTGTAATATGACATCATTGAAC
>NW_008767519.1:0-449 GCF_000715545.1 Opisthorchis viverrini
AAACAAAAACATCAAACGTCCACTTGGGATAACCTGAAGATACTCTGAAATGCCCATGGACTACATTGGCGAGCATAGCTCCATCTGCCTTTGACAGAACAGGGGCTACACCCCACCAAAGCCCAATTCGTCATCCAAACAGAAAATACATCTGCCCCTGGCTCCCAGTGATAGACACAAACGTCTTCATCGCTATGCACCACATACAGATCAGAGCTGATAGCAGTGCTTTGGGGACTAGTGACTGTTTCTCTTGCACATACTTTACCTCCTGGGCTATAAACACCAGATCAACCAGTTATCTTGGTTCACTCCCGCCAGCCCTTACATATCTGATTCCCACACCACGATTCTGCGCGTATATATCGGCTTTTACTAGATTCCTTGTAATGTAACATCGTATGTTGGCAAACCCAACCCCTGATCGTTAGCCCACCAAGTAAAAATCC
>NW_008767520.1:0-449 GCF_000715545.1 Opisthorchis viverrini
CTTTCGTCCAACTAATTGCTCTCGAAAGCAGAGAAGCCGTAAAAAACTGCGTTTCTTTGTATCTGTTTGAATAGTGCGTACCAGAGCTAACGTTTCGAGATATTAATACTTTGTTTTCATTTTGACAGTTATAATACTAATAATAGTAATACGACGGGAACAGCGTGAATCACTCGGTCAGCCATTTAGGCTGTTTTCAGGGCAAACTGATAATCTGTGTCAAGGTTCGTTGTGTTGGGTATGTGTAGCTTGATAAACAGCCTCATCTAACTCTAATAATTTCCGGTTGACATTGATTGCTGAACAACGTTGTAAAGTAAGATCCGTGCTTCGTGGATTCATAGACTTCACGGTCGATGAGGCAGGTGTCCTGGTTTCAGCTCGCAGTTTATCGTTCGATTGATTGGTCAGCTTACTCGAGTAACCAAACAAATGCTCTTAGGTGCGTA
>NW_008767521.1:0-449 GCF_000715545.1 Opisthorchis viverrini
TACCTTTAGCTTTACCATCATCTATGAAGCGTTTTGAAACGACGAAAACTCAGTGTTTATAGGAAAGAACAGCCTCACGGGCTGCCCTGAAGCCTCGCTCTGATCTCAACCACCTCCCTGTTTAGGTGGTTGGATGATATCTGCTGGGGCCACGCTTAGCCGCCACGCCCTCTGTGCATGTCTAGGAGACCACCTTCAGTGGAAATCAATACTTCCGTTTAAAAGGAATGGCTCTCTGCCTGACATGGAAGCCATAGGAACCGGTTGTGTTGTTTTAGACGACCAAATGATGGAATCTTACTTGTGTCCTTGAAGCGTTGGCAGAAAACTTTACGTTGTTCTATGGGAAATTTTTGGGAAATTCCCTTGTCCAACAATTCAACTGCTTGGTTGCTCTAGATTGGTTGGAATGTTTCTTCAACGTAGCTTGACTTGTATGGCCGTCCATA
>NW_008767522.1:0-449 GCF_000715545.1 Opisthorchis viverrini
GTGGGTGGTTCACGTCCGGAACAATTTCGGATGATGTGCGCTTGGGAATGTTCCAGTGTAATAGACGGTTACTTTAAGAGGATACCCGCTTAAACGAGGTATTTCATCGTAACGAGAGTCAACATCAGAAATGATGGTACCCATCGAGCGCCCTTACGAGTTTTATCGCAATTAGTACCGAGAGCATTTAGAAGCAGGCGTTAGGAAAAACGATACCGAAATTCGCGACAAAGTGTGAGAATTCGGTGCGTGATCCGGTGTGTCACCAGAGGGTAGGAGGTTTGCAAAGACTGAGTAAAAGTGACTAGTCCTTCTTGACTGCATTGCCTAATGTCATACATATAGCCCATCAGAATGTTGCTACTTATGCACCGTCAGAGACAAAAAATGCAGAATACCACTTCCACTGTATCTTACTGGCAGATATATCGCTCAGTATGTATGCCCAG
>NW_008767523.1:0-449 GCF_000715545.1 Opisthorchis viverrini
GTTGATTACTATCCTACGCAAAAGCTTTTATTCTGACAAAAAACCGCAACAAGCCATTACTTCGATATCTTGAACGGAAGCATCTGTCGGTATAGCACATTCGGGTGAAGAATGGCAAGAAAAATAGATGCAGTAGAGCTTTTTATAGATATATGGTCTTGTATCCTGTTCGTGAGAACAACCAGAAGACATAAATCGCAAGGTGCTAATATTTCAAATTGCCTCTATTAGTAAGGTATTCAACATTGATGGATGATAGACCTGGTAATTGCGAGGTGGTATTTATTCAGCTCCAGATTGGATCAGTAGTTTCTGTGCACAGAAATTGCCTTGTTTGGTCAACACCGATTCACAGAATGTCGGCGGTTTTGATTGCGTAACAGTTTGGTAGAAGCACGAGAATGGTCAACCAGATGATCTACCTCAAGGCAGGGGCGAGATGGCCCAAG
>NW_008767524.1:0-449 GCF_000715545.1 Opisthorchis viverrini
AATTGAAAAATTCATTTGCATCTCCTCCCTGCATATCTTCCAGCTACTTAGCCCAGTATCGTGGCATAGTGTTGCATACGTTATGCCGTTGGCAATCGCGGCGAGCTAATTTTGAATTTCAGACCCAGTTTCTTGGCACATGAGACACCTCTGTTTAAATATACATTTGCGTATACATCAAGCTTGAATTATCTGAAAATGCTCGATTGTACTTCATAACCGAGCTCATAAGTATTATACTGCCAGCGGTTTCATCACAAGTGAAAAATACTGAGAGGGACAAAAGGTTCTGTGATTAACCTCCATTGCGTGACGTGTCACTTTGTCATAACAAAACTGAAGAGACGAGTTAGTCGTTTTCCGTCAGCAACCTCAAATTAGGCATAAGCTGAGCACTTTGTTATGTTTAATAACAACGTAGTTTTGCATAAATTAAGTGCCTGTCGGAA
>NW_008767525.1:0-449 GCF_000715545.1 Opisthorchis viverrini
TGGAGTTAAAAGTATCGAGTGCTGGCTGTAAACATCGGTAAGGATCAAACTCACTGTCACACATAAGCACATAAACACCTCCGTTCAACTGGGGTTGAACAAAATATTTTTTGATCACTCTCGTCTGACTGTCGGTATTACTACTGGTGAAGACGTGGACACTACCCTCATTCGATAAACTATTAAACCGAGACAACTAGCTGTTTCTCTTGAATCTTTCGCTTGTGCTTCGACATCTCAGCCTTCGGCCTGAAAAGAATTTAATTTCACCTAAAGCGAGCGACCGCATGCCCCAGAAGTTGAAACAGTGCCTTGTTATTCCAGACGATGGGTCGTTTTTAGTTCGGAAAGTGGACTTGTTTTCTGGCTGAAAATTTGTCTGTGACACAAACAGACACAAATCATTAACTGCAATTGCTTTCTCGTGCAACTCCCAATGGAAAGTGTTC
>NW_008767526.1:0-449 GCF_000715545.1 Opisthorchis viverrini
TTTCAGAAAGCGTAAAATGAATACATTAAGAATAAGTATGTGGTATTTCTCCATATTGTCAGCGATTGAAGCACCAACACTGTTTTGCGTAACCAGTCGGTGCACTTTACATGCGGCAGATGGCCAGTGGAAGAGTGTGAGGTTGGGGAGTCCGAAGAGGCTGGGTATGTGTTAATGACAAAGAGTGCGCGAACACTAGCTGCCCAGTATATTTTGGCCCACGGAGGCAGGAGAGCCACCTGACAATCGCTTCTAATTCTCTTTAGCACAACCATAGGGTTTCTAAGTTTTTGTATGATCGGCCTCCGGTAAATCGATGGCTAACCGAAGGGGTTTGAGCACCTGCAGGGCCTTGCTGAAGTATGAATCGCCGTCGTGTAAGGTGCGAGAGTTTGTACCCGGTGAATTAGCCACAGCCCTTCCACTCAGAAGATGCACATCTGCCGCCG
>NW_008767527.1:0-449 GCF_000715545.1 Opisthorchis viverrini
CCGTCAATGAGACCAGACTTATGGGCCAGTAGTTTTGCTAATCTTGATTGATTTCGGCTGCGTTGGATCACATTAGTCATGGGGTGCCTCCGCCTGGCCAAATCCACGCAGTAGTCCGGGCGTACGCCTGAGTCCTCAACAGCGGTCGATGATTACACTGTGAATTCCTATTTTATTGAACATATCGCATCACCGGTATACGTGTGCATATTCATTCATCATAGATCCAGCTGATTTGCCAAGCGAATGACCACGGCGTGAAGCCACTTGGTCATCTGGTTACAATCAGAGTCACACCGAAACGCGGTACGAACAGCAGCATTGGTGAGCCGTGTATCTTGATGTGTTTGTTTAAGACCAAAGACATGGTGTTAGGTCTCAAAGTTTTAGCAATACAAGACATTTCATTTCGTCATTCTTACTACCGGTTTGCCTTGACATTTCTCTGT
>NW_008767528.1:0-449 GCF_000715545.1 Opisthorchis viverrini
GTCATTGTTTGCCTAATTATCGAGCTGCGTAATTACCCCAGTCGAGGCCGTATTACGCCCCAACCGAAGGACAAAGGTGAGTTACTCAGTTGCTTCACCCAGCGTCAGGCCGTTTCATCGATCTCCTGAAGAGTGTCGCGACTTACAGCTGCCCGGGTTGGTTTAACTGTCAAAGCGAATCGATGGAGGCCGAGTGCACACCTACGAACTCTTCAGGATTTCGTGCTTCTGGGTTTTTGCTCGGGGCATTTGTTCATCAATTCATGCATAGCCATCGTGGAATATTTGAATAAAAACTGTCTCCAGACACTTTACCTCACGAAGATGAAGACCGATAAAATCACACCGTATAAAATCAAAGTTGGTTGGTGGAGTTTATTTACTTCAGGAACTTTCACTAACTGACCTAAAAGATCTATCTTTGCGAAATTAAGGAAGTACCATATTTT
>NW_008767529.1:0-449 GCF_000715545.1 Opisthorchis viverrini
TGTTTGTAAACATAACTGGTGTTCAAAATAAACTTTCAACGTCCATCAATATTTCCCGTTCATTTTATAGTTTGAAACTTGATTGCTCACACCATTTGTGGGCCTTTTGCAGAAACAGGGTAAAAGTACGATCAAAATATCACTGAAACCATGCACTTTTGCAACACGGGCAAAAGCTAGTGAGGAGTAATAAATGGAACATTTTTGATAAAGCCAATAATCCATGGAAAAGTTAACGTGGTACATTTCCTAAGTCATCTGTAGCGGATTAAAATACCGTATCGAAATGATGTATGATTTTACGCTAAACAGCCCATCATTATGAGCTGACTTTGCTCACAATGACCGTCATTTAGGGGAATTAAACCCCCAGATCAGATCCAACAGGATGTCTTGACTCGTGAAATCATCATGCATAAATCTGACTAGAAGACATCAAAAGTTGAAAA
>NW_008767530.1:0-449 GCF_000715545.1 Opisthorchis viverrini
ATTCATCAGCCGAAATTAATTGTGATCGGTGGACAGGTAACAAGCCATCAGGTAAGTTTGCCAACTGTCAATAAAGCATTGTAACTGTATAAGAAAGTAGTAACTTCGCACGAGACTGAGGATGCTTCTGGCATCAAAATACACTTGGATGCTCAGAATTCATTATGAGGAGCTCCAATTTAGGTGGAAATATTATTTTATAAAAACCCTAGGGTTTTGCTCTGTAACGCACTCCAGTTGAATATCTTGTGCCATACTTGAGATTAAGAACTAACTACTTTTATGAACGTTTGAGTGACGTACGACGCGATTTTAACACCATTCAAGTATATCTAAACCTTACGAACCAATGATCTAGCTTGTGACGATCGGCGATGCTTGCGTTGAATAGCGGCAAAACGAATAATAGAAAATTCAGTCGTTTTGGGCTACCTCTCGTCCGAATGTTA
>NW_008767531.1:0-449 GCF_000715545.1 Opisthorchis viverrini
CACCAGGTGCGATTCGTAACATTTTACCTCTTCCGTTTCCATAATAATAATACCAGATGCTCACGATCTATATCAACTAGAAATCCCCGCGCGAGCATACGGTCAAATGTTCAATGTGTTTGCTCCTAAATTGCAAATTCGAAGCTTTTTACCGCAAATTCATCTCAGGTGCAACACTCCTGATCATCAGTAAATGCGATTTTGTTAATCGCATTGCTTCACCAAACGCAATAATATCCATAAGAATTTTCAAAAATTCCCACCAGACTTGAAATACTACTCATTTTCACCGGCGACAATCGCCACCACCTGTTCGGGTTTAAAACCAGACTGTTTGAATTGGCTTGTTGAATTTCATTTGATGCCTCATTTGGACAATAAATTTAATCATAATGTGGAGGCTACTTGATGTGTAATTAGGAATGACACAAACTGACATTTTGTGAATC
>NW_008767532.1:0-449 GCF_000715545.1 Opisthorchis viverrini
ACCACTGTTTTTGCGTGGTAGGATGGTACAGCGGGGTTTTATCGCCTTGGACTTAACATGCACGCCTTTGTTCCTATTGGCCGATTAAACTGTAACCACTTAACAAGACCTCTCTTTTGTAGAGACTATAAATATATCTGCCTCATCTTATCGTTAATTTGGTGCTGAAAGCCACTTTGAAATGCATGCATCTACCGCCTTCTGTCTTTTAATTTTGTTCTCTTTAACCTACTGGAAGGGCGGGATGACCCAAGTGGTTATATAGCGCGAATTTACTAACCGAAAGGTCCGTGGTTCGAACCCGACCTGTGCCTCCTGACTTCCCCTGTCTAGGCTTGGGCAACCTGGCAGTATCTCAGCCCTCGTGCAACCTTTGGGTGGCATGGCAGCTTGGCACCGAAAGGGTGCTACATCTAACTGATTTTCACTGAAAGGACATAGTTATTTCA
>NW_008767533.1:0-449 GCF_000715545.1 Opisthorchis viverrini
ATTCGTCTGTATTGGAGAACGGTAGATCGTCATCAGGGCCTTCAGTTTATATTTCAAATAGATCAGAATCCAGAAACTTATTTGTCGAAAAGCCAAAGCATGCCGGGAATGAGACGAGTCCAAAGTTGAGGTTGAAAGGTCACAGGCATCATGTGATTGCTGGATGCTATTCATTGGCGACACGATAATGGTGTAGTGCTTCAACGATTGATGGCCAAGAATTGTTAATAAACGTATGACCTTTGTTTTCGCTGTTCCGCAGCGAAACTTGCGTTAGAGTGGAGAGAACTGCCAAGTGACGCTAATTAAATGTTTGATTAAACCAGTCCAAGAAACGCTAAACCATGACGCGGATAAGGGCACATTATCTGAGACAGAGCATGTGCGTACAAACTATACTGCTGAGTGAGTTCGAAACCAAGTGTGTTCTGTCTGATGATGTGTCATGA
>NW_008767534.1:0-449 GCF_000715545.1 Opisthorchis viverrini
CAATTCCAGGCGCACTGCTTCACAATTCAGCAGGTGAATAGACTTCGTGGTGCAAGCAAACGATGGTGCAAAATTTCTATACATTATGTTCCAGTGCATTCAGCCTTGGTATCACATAAGATGGGTATAAGTCCCAGAGTATTCAAATGACACTTATGCTAGGAGATTTCGGGGCAAATCTAGTATTCACATCACTAGCACTCTCGTTCATTTCTTGAAATCGGACGTTCATCCCGAAACGTGGTTTCAAAGGCGTGTGGGCTATTTTTGCAAGCAAGTTTATGTCTATGCCGTGATCACGAGAGCGAATCATAAAAGGTGGAAAGTGATGTGCATTATTCGGATTTATAAGCAATCGGAATTGTTCAGGAATAAGATGTCCGAATGCATGGAATGAATACAGCAACAGTGACGGCAGTTGAATAAGTCTTCCGAGTACAGTTCAGTTC
>NW_008767535.1:0-449 GCF_000715545.1 Opisthorchis viverrini
CGGATAGTCGCCATCGAGACGCACAGCGCATATCAACGTCAACCATGAAATTACCGAGTTTGGGTCTTAGAGGCACAGCCAAAAGTTCTCTGAGACCATAGTTTGGTGCTTTCATCCAGATGAGCTCTAGATCGCAAAGCGCGAGTTTTACCACATGCTGGCGCTCAACACCCTCCCCACTTCATCGGGTCACCGGTGGTCACCTCTGTGTATGGTACCCGAGAAATCCAACGGTGATTGGGAACCTTTTGGAGATTACAGTTCCCACAATGACGCCGCCATCTCACATGGGCACCTCATCATACTTTCGACAATTTTTAAGAAACTTACGCCAGCGAACTGTTTTCCCCAAACTCGAAGTAATACGTGCATACTACCATATCCCCTCGGACCTGGATGTCACCCCTAAAACAGCTATTTCAACAACGTTTGGTCTTTTCGAATTCACG
>NW_008767536.1:0-449 GCF_000715545.1 Opisthorchis viverrini
GCTCCTCCGGAGACAAGCGTGTTGACGGCAACAATCCAGTTTCCTGATCAACTGGGAGGCCCGGATTTCGACCGTACATCAGCATAAACGGGGAATTGCCTGTTGTTGGCTGTATGGAAGCACGATGAACAAGCAACACCATTGGCAAGTTCACTTCCCAGGCAACTCCTCTGGCCGCCAGCCGCTCCGTGATCGTTCGGCTAGGCCGTTTGTTTGCGGGTGGCATGGTGCGTACGTAAAAGTCTGATACCCAGCTTCTACGAGCAATTCCCAAAATCTTCGCTATCGAAACAAGGCCCCTGATCTGTTAAGATCATTTTTGGCACCCCATGGTTGGCCACGTTGTGATGCACCACCACCCCGCTGTTCCTCGTCGCCCGTTGATTAGGCACGGCTGCACCCTCGAGCCACCGCGACAGCTGTTCTGTCATTAACACGATGTGTTTATT
>NW_008767537.1:0-449 GCF_000715545.1 Opisthorchis viverrini
AAATTAGCGGAATACATTCAGTTGCATACTACTTTGGTTTTGACCGAAGGGACTCACTTGGGACCCAGTCGAATCTCTCGTCTATGATCATTTTCTTCAACCCAATGTGCTGTACAATGATCGCCTCATGTTCCAGTCGGTACATTTTCTTGAAAAAGCACTACTCACAACGTTGAAGAGTAGCGTTACTTCGCCCAAACATTGCGAGCTATTTTTGAGCGACTGCAACTCATTTTGGCATCAGTGGATCGTTGGCAAGTCTGCTTGAACTTTCGTGGATGGTTTCTGCAGTTTACAGACCATCGTTCGCTTGGCTGATGATGGGCATGTAATGACCTTGTGACAGTCATGGGACAGTGGTTACCGCACAACCCAGTCACATGCTCCTGTTTGCCGTAACCGAATGACCTCGTCACAGTGTTGTTGACACACAGTGGACGCGGAAACAG
>NW_008767538.1:0-449 GCF_000715545.1 Opisthorchis viverrini
TCCAAAGTGCGAAACATATACTCTGAAGCCGTATTTGTATACACACCGTTCCAACACAGACTCGCTCACTCTCACAGCCATTACAAACGCAAAAGAATACGTTCACAAGCATTTCAGAGTTTGCAGTCCATTTGTGTATAGACTTCAAAATATGAAAAATCACTACGAAGGACGTTCCAGTCTAATTCGGAGTTTAACACATTGGGTATTGTGCTAGAAACGGACGCCTCTGTCATAGGAATGACTGAAAGCAGTGAGTTGAACATCATTGGGTACAAGCCCTTTCTGAAGACATCGAACATATCTAGCCAAACATATCCAGTGACCATACATACTTCTATGTTTCCTCGTAAGAATGCACCGCCGAACAATCTCTAATCTGATCCAGAAGGAACCTCGAATTTCACCCACTAAGCGGTAATGTGATTTGTCGCCTCATGTGACCAGCC
>NW_008767539.1:0-449 GCF_000715545.1 Opisthorchis viverrini
TTCACAGTAAGGATTTCAAATAAATGAAATAAATAATTGATTGTTGACATTCTGTGACATCGTACTTTTGGCAAACAAGTGATTCAATTTACTTGTTCAGCAAACGACTCCAGTCCATTAAAGTACTTTTAGGAGAGCTTACTGATTCATCCAGTCGGATTCTCTGATGAAGTCAGTGAAATTTATACATATCTTCACCATTTATACATTATCCTGCCGTTTGCAAGTGTTGTGCACTGCACTTGCATTGACAAAGTGAGTAACGTCATCTAACAACTCCACCAAAAAGTGACTACCGTGAAGTCAGTTTGATGACTGTAAGTCACCATGGTCACACCAGGCTAGAAATGCACATTTGTTTGTGGTAAAGAAACATCAATCAAACAGTGCTAGATAACTTGATGTGACCCCTAGCTAGAATTAATGTGACCCGTTGATGTATGCTGATA
>NW_008767540.1:0-449 GCF_000715545.1 Opisthorchis viverrini
TTCCTGAGAAGCAAACGCACACTGGAAAGCAATATTAAATTTAATATCAGCACTGATAAGATCACTAGATGTATTATTAATGTAAATATATAATAACATATGATTATTGTACGCATATATTATCACTAATATTGATATTAATGGAATGTTAAATGTAGCATGATTTTCAAGTGTGCGCTTGCATTTTAGGAGATAGTTAAAATTATATTCATTATATATATCAACATAATTATACTACTAACGCATATATACAATAAATATTCACATTAGTTTTACATTGTATATGCCTTCTACGTGTGCACTTGCTTTTCAGGAGAGAAGCGAAAGGTGAAATTTGCTGGAATATCTTGAAAACACAAAGGGGTCAAATTCAAATATATCCATAGCGTCAAGAAGTTGTAATGAGATGTTATCAGAACGCTGCCGGAATTAACACTGACAAATACAGT
>NW_008767541.1:0-449 GCF_000715545.1 Opisthorchis viverrini
GTGTGGTTTCTGGACTCGGAGACAAGTGAGTAGATCACTCGATGGCTACATATATGGATAGCAACATGTATGTGAATATCGATGCATATATACCCTAATGCATACGTGCACGTGCATGTATATCTGTATGGGTGTATGAATTCTTTTGTGAATATGCGTGCATGCCTAATCCCAACCCGCGTCCCGTGACTTCCAACATTGTGGCGATGCGAAATTCCCTGGGATAGTCCACCTGCATTTGGAACGATAAACTCACATGGGACTATGTGCAGTGTGAGGCGACACATCTGGCACGTACTACACTACAGCACTCCCATCACACTGAATGCAATGTGATCAGTGCTCGTCCAAATGGGATTCATACAAGAGTCTTGAGAGACCGCGATAGCAGATGATGACCGTGGTGAAAATCATATGGCACACTACCCACCTGCCGTTTGGACACCAAG
>NW_008767542.1:0-449 GCF_000715545.1 Opisthorchis viverrini
TGACCACGATCATCCCATCCTTTGGCATGGGCCTTGCACCCTCCACGTGCAAAATCATGCTCCAAAACTTGCAGTCTCTAAATGAGAATCACTAGAGGAGGATTTGAAGAATTTTTTCACACCTCGGCAATTGTATTAGCTCTGACCGAAATGCGTCTGATGAGGTCAGTGCACGAATCCCACAAGCCAGAATCAAATTTGTTAATCTACACCATTTGTGGTGTCAAAGGGGTATATCACTGTGTCCCAAAGGTAACGTGCGCCGGTCTACAGTGAGGGGCATGTTGTCGAATGTTCGCTGGGGATAGATGATGTGAGGCGTTTTCAGGTCTTCGGTCATCGATGCCTCAGAAGCGTTGCTGTGTCAATCACACAAAAAACATCCAGTACCAGCCATGTGAACCCAGGCGAATTTTGTTTTCCATCCTTCCTTCAGAATAGCAAGTAAC
>NW_008767543.1:0-449 GCF_000715545.1 Opisthorchis viverrini
GTGTCTTAGAATCACATTGTCCTTCTAAGAGTCTCTCGGTTACAAAATGGTGCTTGGAAAGTATCGACTTTGAAAGGCAAATTCAATCAAAACCAGATTTTTACTTCAATTTTCTTTTTGTTGCTGGCGGCCGGCAGAGTGAGGAAACATCACATTTCTTAAAATAAGGCTAATAACAAAACATAATCTGAGTTCTGACATATTTGAAACTGAATACATTTTTTCACCGTGCAAGTTAAACATTTGCCATCCAACCAATGCGAATATATTCCAAATATTTCACGTAAATCAATCTGATGACCCAAATTGTTACCAAAAGTAGAGTGGTGGAAAATAAGAAAAGCAAGCTGAAAACTTATATTTAGAGTTCAATTATGCTTGCAGCATTCAGCATACAAACATGAATGTACATATATTTCCGTTGGCTTATCATAGTGTTGGCCGTAGTA
>NW_008767544.1:0-449 GCF_000715545.1 Opisthorchis viverrini
TCTTCAGGTAGCCTAACCTAACGAAAACAGCATGAAAAAACATTAGCTTTCGAACAACTTTATACAGAGGGCTTGGTTAGCTAGGTTATGAGGGCACCGGGAGAAACTCAGGGGCTCAAAATTCATATATAGTTTGGGGGAGTTTAACGTGCGCTTTATCCACTTTGGTCATAGTAGGTGGGCGTGCAGGTACAAAGTTCGCCATAGGACATTTTGACCGACCGGTTCGCGCAATCGCTGGATTTGATTTGGTGTCTAATTTTAGCCTGTTAGCCTGTTCACTGGTTCTGCTAATTATAAATACTGAAGAGTTGTAGGTAAATGTCGTGTGACCGACTACCGATTCCTGCAGAAGACCTAGAATTTTACATGAAGGTGCAGCGAAACCCGATTTACCTAAGAATTAAAGGCAGGTTCCTGGTTTGTCGTCGGTAGTCTGGAAAATGTAT
>NW_008767545.1:0-449 GCF_000715545.1 Opisthorchis viverrini
TCATAACATGCGGCCTTCTGCGTCACTTATCTGCCAAAAATTCTATCGTTTAGTTGACGTAAGCAGATGTGTCCCAAATGCAGTAAAGTGCGGAATTGCTGTAAAATAGAAATCCGTAGATGGAACGCACGAAAACATGCCACGATACTGGACCTTGTCAAGGTAAAAACGGAGATGTACTGCTAAAATAAATGAGACAGCCAAAGAAATAAACCACTCGCCTCCTCCTTGGAGGACAGATACGGACAACCCAGGAGTAACTCAGCTATACAAAGCTAAGAGGAAACACTATGTAGGCTTGTGCATTGCCCAAGTGACCTCGTCATATCCAAACCTTTCAAGACGTAGCTACAAACGTTCTCCAAACAACTTGGCTTCACGGAGGTCATCCATAAGACAAAACCCTTCAGCGCGTTTGAGCGTTTTTCCCTCATGCAAATTTGTGAGAG
>NW_008767546.1:0-449 GCF_000715545.1 Opisthorchis viverrini
GTCCACCAGTAGGAACTCTCCGGATCTCCCAGCTTTTGGGACTAAAGAATCGGACGAATGTCTGGTCATCAGGAATAAATCATGAGGTTGGTTGGTTAACATATGGTTCCGATAATTGCTCCTCATGTTATACAACCAATGCGGCTGAAACCCTACCCGTCAATTCAAAAGCAATGTTCGCCAGTAGCAGCTCTGTGCATAGTACACCGTCGATACAATTTAACAGTAACGGGATCATTATTATCTTCCTAGAACTGGGCTTCTCTGAAAAGTCGTCGACCAAAGTGAGTCGTAGGTTTGTGAGGCCGTGCTAAGATGAAGGAAGTCCGTTACAGACTGATGTGCAGTGCTATTCTGAAAGTTGTCTATGGGTTTACAGAGAAGTTCTCTTGAATCTCACTCTTTATCAAACCTATGTTGAAAAATGCTCTGGTCTGTGTTTCAGGCGT
>NW_008767547.1:0-449 GCF_000715545.1 Opisthorchis viverrini
TTATACACGAGTGTCAGAGGGATACGGTTACAATGACTAGTGTCAAGACCTGTCACCACACCAGCACTAAACACACCAAAACCTGCTATTAGTTTCCTTGACGTCCGTTGCTAGCCCTTTGACCAAGAAATCAGTGACTGTCTGTTTTTCTGTGCTTCAAGATGCTTGGTACCTCCGACGCGATCTACCATGGTCATTCAGCCCTTTCTTCCTTGAGATCCTCTTCTGGTCGTTGCCGCTTCAATGTTATTTCTGAATGGCGGAAAACCTACTTACTACTCACAGTGTCCAGGATATACTGCAGGAGACCCTCGATTCACAAAAAGCCTGCTATGCGTAGCACCTTCATTAGTCGAAGTGACCCTGAACGCCTTCACTAATCCAAACTATCTTATTACAGACGCCAGCATATGCGACCATCCACAGACCACATTACGACGACGGTACGA
>NW_008767548.1:0-449 GCF_000715545.1 Opisthorchis viverrini
TTCGGGTTTAATAAAGTATCCGCAATGTTTACGTCACCTGAACAAGTTAGCCGATGTTGGTTAACCGGAAACTGTACATGATTCGGGAAGTTGCTACCTGCGTGCGATTATTCATCTTCAGATGACTATGCTACTGGAAAGTGTATTCGACTGATAACCGACGCGCCTGACACTAGAACGACCAGGAAAATGTACTCTAACAAATGGACATGTGTTTATTTGTGAAAATTCCTTGGTCGCTTCGAAATGCATTCTGCTCTATAGTTTAAAGCAAAAGCAATCAGACTCTAAGAAACCGTAAAATTCAGACGAACGGTTGTTATACTTCACGGCATCAACACTGAAAATGCAATATTCAAACACGCCCGCTCGTAACTTTTCCAAAATGACAGTCAACAAGTCTTCGAATATTGATATCAGAAAAAAGGCCCAACTAAAGGGATTTGCTT
>NW_008767549.1:0-449 GCF_000715545.1 Opisthorchis viverrini
TTTCAGAATGCTCTGAAGCAAAAGAAAAGCAGTCTCAACAAAGTGAGGCGTTCAGAGCCATATGATTGCACCGGAAGCTTTTCTTCACGAGATTTCAAAAGATTATCGAATTGGCTCGCCCAGCAAACTCTGGAAGTCAATGAACCAAACATTTTCAAGCCTTCTGGTTTTCCGCGTTTTTGTCTAATAAGCTTTGATAACCTTCAAATGCATGAAAATGTGGAGCAAATGTGATAAGTTCATTCGGAACCAATTTGTGGCTTCAAGAAAACAAGAATAGGTGGATACGCCCTATTATACCGGATTGTGGGTATGTAGACTGCATAGTAGTGAGTCGGAATGTATCTGCTTCCAGTAACGATCGAATGGGATTAAGAGTGATGAGTCAGCGACCAGATTCCAGTCGGAGCAAGAACGATAGGTGATTATGTGTGCGCAGACAGCTGCGG
>NW_008767550.1:0-449 GCF_000715545.1 Opisthorchis viverrini
ACATGATGCAACGTTCTAACGAATCATAAATTCAACCACCCAGTCATATTTGCACTTACGCTTTACGTAGGCATTGTACACTTCAAGGAAGAAATATTTAGACGATCAAGTTTAGAGGATTGCAACTTTTGTCAATTGGGGTGCGGGTGCAAATTTACCAACTATATCATCATTCAAACCTAGTGTGGTTAGCCGGTGATGATGTTGAGGCACCACACTGAGGCGGTCGATTCGAAATTTTTAGTTGTCAATCCACAGCGGATCGCCGAACACAATCTGAGGGTGTTTGTGTGAACAATGAAGCAAACTCACAGAACTGGGGTATGCTGCCCGGGCCGTGGACATTCATAGCCACTCCTCACCTAATCCCCAAACACGAGTAAGCAGTGACAGTAAGCTACGCACTGAACTCCGTAAATTTCATTCAGTCACTCTGCGCAACAACGACC
>NW_008767551.1:0-449 GCF_000715545.1 Opisthorchis viverrini
AGAAATGCTCTGTGTATTTTACCGTTATTGTCAGTGCACTTCCTGAAAACTCAGAAAGTTGCGTACATGTGGTTTTGCGGCTAGTACTTTCAACACTTGAACACTGGACCACCATCCCCTGATCAGCAGTGTGGTTAGCTCACGTGAGAACAGAATTTAAGTTCACTCTACAAAATCACGGAATCCACATCCCAGGTTGACCGTTATTTCCTTGATGAATTCGCAGCAAACAGCTTCATACATCCAGTGAATTTGTTATTCCTCTGAGCCACTTATGAAAAGTTTGCTAGCTAATCTTCACAGGCCAACTTCGGTTGCAGTAGGGGATCTCATTCAAAAAACCAACTCCGTCACACAAACGACAGCCAGTAGGTTGATCACAGAAAGCACACATTCACGCATGAGTAAAGCCGCCAGTCGAGAAGTTGTCACGTTCGGAGCCACTGGAC
>NW_008767552.1:0-449 GCF_000715545.1 Opisthorchis viverrini
GGGCACACATGTGGGCTCTTTCTTCAGCTTTACAATCAGAAATTCTTTTCCGTCCCCAGCGGCTCCATTATACAACCCCTCTACACTATGTGAGTGAGCGGGTAACTCGACTGTAGTGTACGACTTATCTGCGTACAATGGGTGCATCTCGTTACCTGCGTACACATGCGTAGACTGCTGTACTACCAACAACCTGATATCCGCAGTTAAATACGGATTCTTCCAAAAACATTCCTGTGTGACGGACATCCTCATATTTATAGGCAGCTAAACCCAAGTTAAGGACGGGGGGTTTATACAGGATGCATTATTTTCCGACTTCTTAAAAGTGTCCGATCAAGTAACATACGTCCTGCTGCCTCACAAACTCGGGTCTGGTGGGGCTCGAGGGGAAATGCTACACTGGATTAGGGCTGTCCCATCAGACAACATTTCCAGCGAAAGTGAGC
>NW_008767553.1:0-449 GCF_000715545.1 Opisthorchis viverrini
CCTTGACAGATGAGTTCTATTTTTAGCATTACTTTTTGCCCCCCCCCCAGTACCTTCCGCGTGAGCTTTATAAACAGCGCGTTTTCGGCTGCACGTGACACACCTGTACGCAGCGTTCAATGGGTCAGCTGATTCGCACGTTTATTGATTGGCTGTCTGGTTTGGCCAAGCGCATCAAGCTATCAGGCGGTTATCCAGACTCGGATTCACAATATTAGGAAGGCATTAAGAGAAATTGTGGTCCACAGCAGTACGTGAATAACAATGTCTCGGTATTTTCTTTTCGTCTGAAAGAAGCAAACTAGTCTGGTTGTGAAGACGGGGGTAAATAACTGGCGCATGCAGTGAACAAATATTGTTGACGGAAGGCGTTCAAACAGCCGGTAAAACGGCTGGATCAATAATCCGGAGTGACTTGAAGAATACTCAGTGTGCCTTTGCGTTTCAAT
>NW_008767554.1:0-449 GCF_000715545.1 Opisthorchis viverrini
GTCCGATTTGTGTTGTCTACTGACGTTCTATTCATTTTTCTCAGAATGATACGGTGATGCATCAGCCGTCTTCTTGTTAGCAAGCAAGTTCAACGTTCTGGCTGTGTTTCAACTTATATAGTCTAGACCCATCAATTACAGTGAGATATCTGCTTTGGATAGTCACTCAAACACTTTCGCCACAAATAAAAACGTCCTTCATAATAAGTCACCCAACCTCAACCCTCCTGGATGTTTACCAGTATAACTGGCACAGACAGTCTCCCCCTACAGTAACATCTGAGTAGATGGACGCCCAGCACATCTCGTCCAGTATCCACATAACAATGCTTTAGTGTGCCTGCTTCTGTATGGTCTAATACAGTACAAAGATAAAACGCAAACTGAGAACATCCATTGGTCGTTGTCCTGCTTCAGCCTCAATTTGGATCAGACGAGATTTTCGCCAC
>NW_008767555.1:0-449 GCF_000715545.1 Opisthorchis viverrini
TCGGAATTTCCCATCATTCGAACTTTGGTAGCTGACGAAACAAACCAGTCTTCAGTGGACCCCGCGCGCCCCCTGACGAATATCTCGTTATTCATTACATTCTTTCCAACATCAACAGTTAACATACAACGATGAGCCGCATGTACAGATTAGACAGTAAGTTGCGGTCTGATGACTGTCATATAAGCCACACGAAAACCAGAGGGCCTAAAAACGATTCCTAGCTCTTTATGAGTATGATAAGAGAGGTATGGTCACTCCGTTTCGGAACTTACCGGATGGATAAATCAAGATAAAGAATCACACAACCAACTTGTTCCGGTCAAAATTGGCTACAACATTCAAGAGATTTTGATCATTCAAACGAATGTGGTATTAGTTCGGCATATCGTGCACTTCGCACGTCTTTTGTAATCACCTTGAACTGTGTACGTTTAGAAGCCTCAAAC
>NW_008767556.1:0-449 GCF_000715545.1 Opisthorchis viverrini
ATGTTTCTACACCCTGGTTATGAAACAACGGTCTGATGCCTGATGGTCTCACAGAATACAGCATACAGGACGTATTTCTCAATTGGCGACTCGCTGTCCAGTCAAGTTGAATTCGAACAATCCTGTTGGCCATATCTCTCCCAGAATTTTCCGTCCAGCAAAGCTGAGTGAGATGTTCTAGGTGCTGTAGATGTTTGACACACTGAGGATTCTTCCACGAAAACAGCTGTCGAACCGTAGTCTAGAATTTAAGACAGGAATGGGTTTCTGATGATGTGCCCCACCGTCTAACTTAAGAAGACGCCGTATTGGAAATAAGAGGAGAACGGCTATGGAGACTATCGGTGTTTGACATTTCCTCTTTGTAAGTAGCCTTCGTCTGCGAAAACCCTTTAAGGACATTAGCTGGCCGGTGTCAAATTCCTTCAGTAGCAGAGCAGGAAGGGTGA
>NW_008767557.1:0-449 GCF_000715545.1 Opisthorchis viverrini
GGAATATTAAAACAAGAGAATGATGAATAAAGCAACGAATATAGTATTAGTCATTTTCATCACACCTTTTGTTTGAATTTAACCATTTCGATGGAATTTCAGTCTGTGCTCCCAACAAATCCAATAATGCTCCGTACAGATCACGTTTCGGCTTGTGTGTTGTCACCACCTCCCTCTTCCATGGAGCTGCTACACCCCACTCCACCATATCAGTGAGTCACTAAAGTTTCGCTGTACACCATCATTCTGAGATCCCGGCTACCATTTATTTGTTTCGCTATTCCAGCCACTTACACATCTCCACGTGCTCTTTTTTGACCAATGACCATAACCCTATTAGTCCAAGGTCACCAGGTGATTTACTTTTTAGTTCAAATCAGCCCGCTGGATGACGCCAGCTATGCCGCTTCACCAGAGCCGTAGTGAAAAGGGACCAGAAAACATCATGA
>NW_008767558.1:0-448 GCF_000715545.1 Opisthorchis viverrini
CGGACGTAACCAGGACTTCCGAGACTCATGTAGTTCGTTCGTCATTGCTTCCTGCAGTCCCAAACATGCGCAAAGCGTTCCACAATCCGCATCCTCCTGGATTTCAAAGCACGGTTTTAGCACGCACAGTACACGTACAGTAGCTAGATTCATCCAGCTTAGCTTTTATGGAGATCTTTGAGCTTCGTACTTTTCGAAGATTAATATCTTCCGCACCCTCCAGACTCACCAGGTTTTCGTTGGCAACAGTTTAAACTCTTGGATTTCCGAGACCTAGTGTTCGCACCATTATGGTGTCATTGAGGAACATGAACGGGAATGGTGGGAGCAGGTATCCCCAACGGACCCCACTTTTCATAAGAAACTTTGGAGAGCCTCCGGCATATTCGCATATCCACAGCTAACTTGGGGTGCGCTTCTGGTTTTTTTGGAAGGGAGAAGTATATCT
>NW_008767559.1:0-448 GCF_000715545.1 Opisthorchis viverrini
TTAGCCTCCAGGTGAAAACGCGGAGGGCGGATGGAAAAGGGATCTGGTGCCGGCCTATCGCAAACATTTTGAGGTTTGTACACCTCTAAACGTTGAATCAAGCAATCTTCAAAGAGAACGACAGCACGAATGCCACTGAGATCGATGAGCCGCCATTTGTTGCAACGTCTCCAACTCGACACAAGGAGGGTTGGGAGGGCTTCATCCTGGTAGGCGGATCGCACCAACGAAGCCCACACTTTTTCTGCATCTTTCTTGGAATATTTCACCGTGACACGTTCTCCACTCTGTAGTTTGCGCTATCCTGAGGGAAACCCAGCGAGAACGCATCCGCAACAAGTTGGTGTGCTTAGGCCACGGCAGCGCCGACGCAGTTGATGGCTCTGGGTGACTTCCACGACCGATGCATAACCGAAATTCTGTTTTCTAATTACCGTGTTGCAAGCTC
>NW_008767560.1:0-448 GCF_000715545.1 Opisthorchis viverrini
ATCTGGCTACTGTGAAGTGCGGCAATTTCGAGCCAGATGGACGGTGGTGCCATCACGACGGTTGATGCAGTTCGGTCAGAGGTTGACACCTTCCACATGTGACTGGAATCCTGACCGCAGTGTACGAGCATTATCGAAGTTGATTTCACGGTTTGACTCAAGTGAGATTCGCGTTCGATTGTTTTTTGCTCGATAGAGATTTCTTGAGGGGAAACACGCAGGTGCTCCGTTATTCGCACATGGTGAGTTCTCTCTAAGGGGAATTTGGGGTTCAGTCGAAATGCCAACTCACCAAGGTACGCACTCAGTTTCAATTTTTGATCATTTCTGAACAGTACCGATCTTGCGTGTGGGATGGATATCTCGAAACGAAATCAGCCCGGAAGATTTCACGTACCGAATGAATATCAGTGGGTGTGGAATGATCGTGGTCGGATTTGGTCGCATT
>NW_008767561.1:0-448 GCF_000715545.1 Opisthorchis viverrini
AGGCCAAAAAGTGGTGCGCAATTTGACCAACTGTTCTACCGACCTGAAATGGGAGCAAAACATCCTGATCAAACATATCCATTCCAAAAACAAAACAACATCAGTCGATCACTACTCTTAAGTAAATATAAGTAGCAGCAATGTACAGCGCCAAAAATCTACATGGTCCCGTATCCTTCACGTGGACCGACCGGTGGACTAAGAAACCCACGACAAAACTCACACTTAACCTCAGTACAAGGTCATCTCCGGGAATGAGTGAGTTGGGCTAATGATCAGCTAGTCATTGGGCTGAGAGCCTGAGCACTGCATACAGAAATTACGATTACAAATTTACCTACTCATGAGTAGCTCGATAGCACAATTACTTTTGTAGCATCCGTGGGTGGCAGCATTACCGTGGATTACCATGCACTCAGGGGAAAGTAACATGCCAAAACAATGGTAT
>NW_008767562.1:0-448 GCF_000715545.1 Opisthorchis viverrini
CGGATACAACGGAACATCTTGATTCAGACCCAAAATGTCAGATGGTCTGGAGGTAGACTGTGTTTATTCAGTGACAGTGGGCAATTTTGTTGCCAACTGCCAGAGACACTAAAAGTTATCGAAAATAAATTTGAAGTTGAATCTCGATTACGGATTCGAAAGCGACGAGATAATGTCCAAAAACTGGTCTGGAACAAACACAGCAAGGATTTGAAAAGTCGGACCCGCTCATCTCCGAGTTTGTCGGAACATCGGTTCGACTCGCCGAGGGATGCAGTGTAGATGAACGAGGAAGACTTTTCATGAGTAACATCGGAAACGAAGCTTTCTAGGTAGAAACGAGGTTACAGCAGGACTGCTGGGGCAGGAACGAACGAGCGTCGTAGGCCGAACATCAAATACAACCGATTCGAATACACATCTAGCACAAGTTCTAGAACAGTTTGAA
>NW_008767563.1:0-448 GCF_000715545.1 Opisthorchis viverrini
TGATTCAGGGAGATTTGGAAGGGTTCGTAGATGAACAGATTACTCATATTCATGCGCTATCACGTAGAGGAAGCACTTACCTATTGACATTTGGTGATAGGTACAAAGATCGAAAGGACATTGGATTCGACTACACAGCCCCTTGCTAATCAGTGAAAGCGGTGGCGGGTTCGAACAAGTTATCTCTTTGTATTTGATTATGGAAATCGTGTCGCTGAAAATGCCCAGATGGTCATTCATCGTCATGATGACAAAAAAGGATGATACTAAATAGTACACAACAAAATGTATTAAAGGCTCGCTTGCCCCGGAAACCATGGCAGAGAGTAAATCAGCCGCGTTTCTGCATCAAAATAACTATCACACTGTCGATGATCGGTTTTTCGAAGACAATGACGGTACAACACACAATCGAACCATACGCCTCCCCACACGCGGACCAGCCTAG
>NW_008767564.1:0-448 GCF_000715545.1 Opisthorchis viverrini
AGGTGGGTGCAGTTGTCACCTTCAACATGAGGAGATTGGAATGCATTACTAGTGTTTCATAGTTCATGGCACTTTTCTGTGACGTCATAAAACAACAACGCACCAGCCTTCTACAACTAAGTAAAAATTGTCCAGCAGGTTGTAAGCGTCCCTGGCGCTACCTGAGTAGAAATTTCTGGCGGGCGGATTTGTCGATCGGCTCAAATAGAATGGCCACCAGTACGTCGTTTGGATAAGCCAATCAGATCGCTCACGCGTAGATATGTCCGCCCGTTTCGACGGAAAAAGTCAGATGTTTTTAGTTTGCCTTGATGAAATATTGGTTAGGCGTTCGTCTCGCATGCCGAATGTAGGGATTCCATATTCCGTCATGACCAAGCGTACGAACTGCTTATGAGGCATGGTTAGAGTAAAACTTGCGTTCATTTGTTCATGTGAGTAGTCCATT
>NW_008767565.1:0-448 GCF_000715545.1 Opisthorchis viverrini
TCAAAAGTGACTGCTCAAATAGATAGTTATGATGTTGTGCATAATTAGTGACTAGAGGTGTCTAGTTCGAAATGTGTTGATGCAGGACCATAGGGTTTCATACAACGGACACCTCACCGTTGCAAATCCCATCCCTTTTAGCCGCCATAGAAAACAGCAAACATTTCTGAAGCAATCTTGATGAATCCCAGTTGAACTTGTATGTCAGGTACAGCGATCGGACAGCAGTCTTGTTACTGAAAGCGGGGATTCAGATGCGAACGAATGGAGAGCCCAGTCGGGTGCCTACTCGGGTGTGTGTACGTCGGTGGGTGAAGTGAAGCAAGGCAGCAATGTCAGATTAGGTCAGTTGATCGCCGCCAGTGGAGTATGCTCAAAGATATGGTTGGCACTTCCGGTGCCGCGGGTGCGTACGGAGTAATTGGATTCGAGTTCAGTAGTGGTTCGG
>NW_008767566.1:0-448 GCF_000715545.1 Opisthorchis viverrini
CAAATAGACCGGACGAACGGCATACCAAGACCAGGGCTGGGCCGTGGGAAAATAAACTGGAGTCAGGCATTGGAAAATTGATGTCATCCTTATACTGGTTTAGCGGCTTTCATGGCCCGCGGTTCAGTAGCTGGTCGGGAACTGTGTGGTATATGAATGAAGATACTTCAAACGTAAACTGTGCAACCGAATAAGATGAAAATGGAGGAGCTTGTAAAGGCCTAGATCTTCATGTAGGTAGCAAAAACACACGTACAAAACTTCAGGCAACAAAATTTTACCATGGTTTGACTCAAACACCATTCCTCCAGCTGGACTATCAGTCTTAATTTTAGATGACTGTGTTCCACCTGTGACACTTATAGGTAAATTTTCCCGCTCTTTTGAATACAAACGCCCTAAGTCAGCAATATGCACCAGTATTTGCTCTAACTGTATGTCGAAATAA
>NW_008767567.1:0-448 GCF_000715545.1 Opisthorchis viverrini
CTTTAGATGCTCCACTTTATTAGCGAGCATCTAAGGGGCCTTTTGGGGAGTACAAATCAGAGAGTATAACTGGTCCGTATCTCTGCTGTGTGTATCATACGAACAACCGTCACCTGTTATACAGAATCCACTCTTAAGTAGTTTAAATCATTGCAAAGAAAGTGGACCTAAAGTTGGCGGCTGGTCCATTCCACCCACCGAATGGTTCAAAACAGATGAAGCCTCATCGGTCGTGCAGCACACCTGGACTTCATATCATTACGTTGACCCGAGATCATTGTTCATCTTCCTTCGATACCCCTCGATCTTGATGTCAAAATTCTCATCCAACCGATTTCATGAAGGTGAAATAAAAATGGTTGACGAACATATTCTTTTCTTTTCCCACGGAACCGGTAAAAATTTAATTTGTGTGTAAATTCGTGGATTTTATTACCCAGTCGATGAA
>NW_008767568.1:0-448 GCF_000715545.1 Opisthorchis viverrini
ACAATTTTAAAAAAAACTTTTGATACCCATTTTGATGACAAAGTTCTCTGGATAGCTAATTTTCCCTGGACAACAAAGTGAAAACAGATTCCCAGAACCTACCGCTGTGAGTACACCATCTTTCACTTCCCGAGTTATCACAGTTTCTGAGAATCCATGACGTTGGATCTGACGCAACAGCCTTTCCGATTCGAGTATAAATACGGTCTACAACAAGTACAGACAAAGCGAAAACAGTGTTCGGAATAATGAAAAAGCTCAGTATATATATACTATAATGTTCGGTGCAGAACAATACTGTAGAAAATGCAGCGGTGTTAATGGAGGGTGAAAACTGAGGGTACCAATCAGCTCGCTGAGATAGCCCATGAAGACGTCTTGAAGGTTTGGAACACGGAGCTTAGAAACCATCGGCTGCTTCTATTATCACCCATTCCATAGAACGCCA
>NW_008767569.1:0-448 GCF_000715545.1 Opisthorchis viverrini
ACTGAAATCTCTGTTTTAAAAATGACTGCTGGATTTCTAATCGTCTCACTGCGAATTCGGTTGCATCAGCCTACACAAGCTAGAGTACTTGGAATGCCTTTTCGAAGATCAGAAGAGGCCACGGCTTACAGTCATTTAACCAAAAACCTGTGTATTACTGCCCGATTTATACATGTATATTAGGATTCAAGGATGTGCCTCTTTGCCGCCATAGGTATTTCAAATCATCAGTCAAGAGTGAACCTTAAAAGTAAACCATGATCCTCCGTATCGCATTAAATTTGGAGGTTATACGGATTCCAATGTAGGTAGAACGCCTACTATCTCGAATGTCCCTAGTTAGAGTGTAACTGGTGTCATGTCACAACGGCATGCCCACGGACATGTCTTTCCACTTTTCTGGTACAAAGCACATCCCAAATGACTGGACAATTTTGGTGAGTTCACC
>NW_008767570.1:0-448 GCF_000715545.1 Opisthorchis viverrini
AAAGGACCGCAGTATTCGGCATGAACTCGTTACAATTGTTAACAAGTAAATGTTCACCGTACTACTGTAAAACGTGTATTGCAACATTAGGTGCACATTTAACACAATGCTCAGCAATACATTTCACGTCAGAATCCGATTTCGGCCACCAGCACGACAGGCTTGTAAAGGATTCCATTTGGTCAACACCCAGATGACCAGAGTGTAAATCTGCCGAAACAACCGCTTGCAGAGTCGGATGAATGATACCGCTATGTTCAAAGCGCCGCAAAACCTTCGTGGCGACAGTACTTCTCGGGATATGGACGTCGCTCTTGTTGCGTCCAGCCACGTTACAATGCAGAACAAATAGGAGCAAAACATCTTTTAGCATCATCAACAAGGCAATCCCGTTTGACTGGTAATGGTTGAAGCAGTAAATAGTATAAACTGTTTGAAAAAAATTCTC
>NW_008767571.1:0-448 GCF_000715545.1 Opisthorchis viverrini
TGAAACTGAAGACTTTGATCACGCTAGCGCTTTCTCTGTTAATTTTGATCAACACATTGCAGTTTAGTCATTTTATTAAGCCGTTTAGGTCGGTCTGGACACTGTACAACAACGCACTGTTATTCCATCTGTTATGTAGCCTTCTTCAAGTAATGAGGGATATTCTACCAGTTGAAGAACATATCTACCCCCTAAGGTTTGCAAAATTAATGGCCTGTCCACATACAGGGAAACACATCAGTGTATTATTTCACCTGAAAATGCACTCGACATGTCTAAATATCCAGGAGGTCAGAAGACGTATTTTATAGAGACAAACAATGAGAACAAGGGGTCAATCACTATGACGAAACCAGTGACCAAACATATTTGATTTAGTCAAATCAAGGCGATTATAAGTGATTCACACAAAGGGGTTGCCGGCATTAAAACTGATAATAACCAGATA
>NW_008767572.1:0-448 GCF_000715545.1 Opisthorchis viverrini
TTCATTCTGTGCTCCTCACAATGTCAGTCCTTCTTACATTTTCACTGCGCGCCTTGACTATGAACTTCCTCCTACCACGTATTCCTATTACTGATTCCTCTACTTTATCATCTTTACTTTCGTTTTTTAAGACTTTGGCCATATGCTAAACAGTCCAAGGCCCAATGAACTCATCTGTGATTTTACACTTTAGTTCACATTAAACGGCCAGGTCGTGACAATCCAGCTACCGCACCATACCAGTCTTTCTGGTCCATCATTTATCGCAAGTTAAAGTTTTCTCACCATGCGTCTTTCACGCCCTCTCCCCTTCAGTTTTTGCTCGCCACTTTCAACGTTTACCGATCTGATCATGTAACAGCGGTCGCGTCCCAGAAGCACATCCGAGATTTTTCTGGATCCGTGGCTCGAAAAAGGACAACTTTAACATTATGTATTAGCATTTGAT
>NW_008767573.1:0-448 GCF_000715545.1 Opisthorchis viverrini
TTGGATATTATACCTATATGATATCGAACAGGAAATTAAGCACAATAAAAATAGAAACTTAGCTGGAGCAGAAACTAATGTTTTCTGGAACACACGTGGCTCTCTCCAGGAGGGTGCTAATCTGAGATTCGGCGTACTGCGTGAGTAGGTAAATAGGGATTTATTTAGCTTCACGTTTACGTTAATAATGCGCGCGATAGTCAGTATATTCAAGTTACTTCGTCAGTACTTGTAGATGTACTTTTCCGTAGTATCATTGGCGTGAGCATCTGCGTCAGTTTGCGGATTGCCTAGTTTATTCGGGAAAATGTATGAAATTTTGTTCCTCATAGGGTTTTTTGAATCGGCCACTTATTGATTCTGGACATTTTTGTTTATTTTGCCAGTGCTGGTCTACTTGGGAATTTTCACTTATTTCATGCTTCGGCTGGTGAGTTCAGCAGTGTGC
>NW_008767574.1:0-448 GCF_000715545.1 Opisthorchis viverrini
GAATTTGGCAAGATCATTACCACTCTTTAGTATAACTACCGCCGAAAGTGCCGACCGGATCTGTTGAGTCGGAGCCATGTGGTTGGATTTTTATTGTGGCAGATGACATGCCTCCGGTCCAGGCAATACTTCGGGAGACCGAATGCGTGCTTTTGCCGCAGTCGGAGGAAGATCACTATAGCCACAGATGCTTTTCCCAATCGCTACAAATAGCATTGTTCCGACGCTTTCTAGATGTCGTGAATGTAGACGGGATGCCCGCAACAAAAATTTTTGGGTGGGTTTTTTAACGTTCCGAATGGTCGGCCTCTAGGATTGGCTGTATAACTTCCTGATAACTGGCGGCATGGGAACCTGGCCTCCGGTTGTGCGTGCGTTTGTGGAGGGTGAACAGTTTGCCCCTATGCGTACACTGCTCGATCTATTCAAAGAAATGACGTGCGAGCAT
>NW_008767575.1:0-448 GCF_000715545.1 Opisthorchis viverrini
TTTTTTCACTACTCATATTTTGCAAATCCTTATTTACACTTCTGAGCATTTTTGTCCACAGACATCCACAATATAGTTGTCTAAGACCGTGCTAGACCCTGCACATCTACATTCGAGTTGATTGTAACGGTTGTCACCATTCCCGAATGCAGTCAATTGAAATCAGAGGCAATCGCGTCAGTGCGTATGTTGTAGAGAGGGCGGCAAAGATGTCGGCTTGGTGAGATGGCTCACTCGCTCTATCGAATGAATACTTAATTTCATGGCTAAGCTAAACGGAGCACAGCCGATTCGATTTTTACATCATGGCGTGCGTAGTTGGTGAGTTCGTTCACCATAATAATACTCAGACACTATGGTTTCTACCGCGATGGCACAGCCTAAGAGCATGCAACGATAGCTTTCCGAGTTCAGTGTCACATGTTCACCTCAAGAACACAACTTTTAC
>NW_008767576.1:0-448 GCF_000715545.1 Opisthorchis viverrini
TGATGGAAACTCGGGGACTGTTTCTATCTTATGAGCCCCGAGAAGAGCAAAACTAATCTCGAGTTATCTGAGCATTTTCAGCAGCTCAGTGAGTAGTTTCCATCTAGGAAAAAATTCAACCTCCCACTTCAGATGAAAGCTCATTCCCAGCTGCAATCGGAACATACTCAGGATTCCTTTGTAAGGAAATAGCAGCAACTACAGTGACCAACTTTTCGTGAACATTTTAACAGTTTCACCTCACTTCATCAACCCGTATTCCACTCTTACAAAGTTCATTTAAGCACAAATCACCTCAAACAGGTATTAGCTGGTTGACCGAAATTGTTGATACACGTTTTTGATCAATAAATGTTATATCAGTGTTTGACTCAGGATATAGCGTTGCTTTCAGAATCTCTAGATTTTATGGATAGTCCCAGGGGTTATCGGATCGATATTCACATTA
>NW_008767577.1:0-448 GCF_000715545.1 Opisthorchis viverrini
GCAAGCGCGGGTACTAAAACGGTTTCATTTTAAACACCCACGTATCAACTGCATGAAAACCTTGACGCGCAGTTATGTATACTGGCCGGGTGTGGAAAAACATATCAAAGAACTTGTGCAGTCCTGTCAGTGATCTGCAAAATCGCCACGGAAGACCGAGTTATTTTATTGGCCTGCACCAACTAACTCTTCGTCGTGTTTAAATGTTGATTTTGCTAGACCAATTAACAATCAGTATTACTTTATCATCGTTGACGCTTACAGTAAATGGTCGGAGGTAATCATGATGGATCACACGACTTCCTGCTACACAGTTTTGCAGCTCACCCGAATCTTCTGCCACTTACGGCACGCCAGGAACATTGGTGGCAGAGGATTTACCTCGGCGGATTTTGCCTTGTTTTGCCAGCAATATGGGGTTCACCACGTTAGATCACCGCCATTCCAT
>NW_008767578.1:0-448 GCF_000715545.1 Opisthorchis viverrini
AAAAAATAAACGTTGTAAATGATTAGTCAAACGGGGCCCAGTGCAGTGTTTGTCTCGCAAAACGCAAGGAACACCCATATTTCCGGAGGTTTTCTGATGACAGCATACTACGAAAAACATCAGGAAACAATAGCGTTGTGGAAGTTGTTTATTAGTATCAGCGATAATAATAATCCTGACAATGTTTATTCCCAAATGGTGGGTTGCCTATCATATAAAACGAACACATCCCCGTCAGCTGTGTTCGCCCAGTCAATAAAGGGACTGGCATGTACAGAACCTGCAACTGACGAAGAAAGAATCACGCGGAAAAACAGGGTTTGTTGAAGAATATTGATAAAGAGGGGCGCACTGCTCAGAAAAAAACAGGGGAACCATCAAACCTCGGGAGGTTTCGTTATGACGTAGGAGTCGGAAAATATCAGGAAACAATAGTATGTGAGCAGGT
>NW_008767579.1:0-448 GCF_000715545.1 Opisthorchis viverrini
TCTTCACTTCATATCACACGAATAAGCCTTGTTAGGTGGGTCACCAGGGAATCTCGGGGATGTGTAAGGTAATCCGATGATCAATACAATTAAAGAGGATGGTGGATGCTTTCGAGGAGGCTGTCATACTGGACTACGCCCGAAAGAAATGACGTCGCGGATTCGTCAGAAGAGTGGATCTCCTCGAAGAGAAGGAGCCGTAGAAGTACTCACTCAAAGGCCTCAGCCTTGCGTCCCAAAGCGCTGCGTTCTGACTCGGCATCAAATTTATTCGAACAAACTGACGCCTTTTGGTGTTGACCTTCGGCGAATTACTTCACTCCACTCTGATGGACATTAATCGTCATGTGTACGAAACAGCCGGAAGGTAAATGACCTATCTGCTTTTTTTCTGAATGGAACCAAGAGACTTTCCAGATTAATTTATATTGTTTAAGTGAGCTACGAC
>NW_008767580.1:0-448 GCF_000715545.1 Opisthorchis viverrini
CACACCTGAAGTACTAGTGTGATACACGTCTAGTGGTCAACCTCAGTAAGATCCATTGGGATCATGTGCGATTAACGGTTTCGCAAAATGAATGGCAATCATTGCTTTTGATCAATGCATCCCCTCAGTAACCGTAAAATACTAACTTCAAAAAGCTACAATCTCTCCAACGTTGCTCACATCAGTGGAGGCAGAACTTACGGAGATTCGCTCAGTGCAGCCGAATGGATTTGCCGCCAGTTGGGTATTTATACTTGCACTGTGAACCTGCCGCGGCTTCTCAGCTTCCATATGATGTGACTTCCCGACTGACACAATTAGGTGGCGTGACCTCAGCGAGAAAATCCCATGACCGAATTTCGGGACAAGCAGAAAGTTGCATCACACATCGAGATCACAGGAACGGCTCCTCCGTGATGAAATGCTTGGAAAGACGTTCAGCACTTGA
>NW_008767581.1:0-448 GCF_000715545.1 Opisthorchis viverrini
CAGAATTTCATTCCACTCGGAACACTGTTCACGATATCTGATTTTGATTGAATCCAGGGGCAACGCCCAATGTATGTATCACAGAAACCTAAGGAAATCCAGGGGATCAAAACCATTTGGCCTAGTCACTGGACATATGCACCTGCCATAAGCTCCAGTGCTGTGAACAATGAAGGCACGGTCCAAGGTCAGTTGAGCACAAATTACTGCATTATTGACGAACTTCGAAAAGTACTCGTCCCGAGTTAACTAGAGAATGTGATTACCTAACAACACACCAATTTCAACCAGAAAAATTGCTCACGAATGACCTCTTTCAGCATTTACCTCTTCGGTCAATAAAACCACAAGGTCACATGATACAACATTCAAAATCAAGTGAGCTGGCAATTTTACATATCGATCAGTCTATCAGTATCGATCGACGCAATAAATCGATTAGATCTGG
>NW_008767582.1:0-448 GCF_000715545.1 Opisthorchis viverrini
TAGCGGACACAGCGGACCCCATTCGCCCAACCGTCCCGATCCTCGCTAAGGGCCCGACTTGGACAAGAAGAAAAAGCAATGAATCTTGTCGGCCTTTTGGATTGTTGCACATGGCCTGGCGGGAGGTGTGCCATATCCTTGGTTCGTTGTGTTAATAGAGCTATTGAGCTTGTCCGTTGGAAAGTCACTATGAGGCAGTCGGATGAGAAGCCGGAATCAATATTTATCCTGTTTGGCGGGCAATCTAGCAGCAAAAATCGCTTAGGCCTGTGCGTGCCCAAGTCATATTGCATTTTCCGTGTAGCTGGAGGTCACAGAGTAATGGGCTTCAAAATATTTCGGACTTGGAACGCATGATGCCTTGTTAAAAACATTTTGACACTGGTGGATTTCACATGCGTCACACGAAATCATCGTCGTCTTTTTCCTCAAGTTGGCACTCCGCAAC
>NW_008767583.1:0-448 GCF_000715545.1 Opisthorchis viverrini
TTCACTGTCCTTGAAAAGGACAGTGTTTAAAGGCCACAACAGACTCCCTCCATAAGCATTTGAGCAATGTACTGCTGTTAGCGCGTTTTCCAGTCTCCCAACCATTTTCACGCGCCCAAACTATCGCCTTTGAAAATAAAGAATACTCACCCACCGAACCCAGAAGATGTGGTTAACTTGGTAGGTTCTACTAGCCGTACTCTATGAGATTGTACAACGGGAAATTTTTGAGAAAACATTGCTTTTAGTTTTGATGCGGGTTATTTTGGAACGAAGTCAGTTGCCTTCCACACCACTCTTCTTCTGTCTGGCCCTCTTACTGCAATGGTTACCGTAATGGAGTAGCACTTCTTCCCAGGGCTGAATCCAAAAAAACGGCCGCCTGTGCGTCGTATGGTTTTCCGGTTCACTTATGATCACTGCAAGTCGATGGCGCGAATAATGTCAT
>NW_008767584.1:0-448 GCF_000715545.1 Opisthorchis viverrini
AATGTTCTGGTCCGTTTCATACAATGAATTGCTACATCGCTGAGAAAACATTCGGCATTTATTTCCACTTGACAAATGTTAAAATGTTACCCTCAAATATTTGCAGAACTACAAGAAGGAATCTTGAGTGGTCAACATCAAAACCAGTGAGCGCGGAAGCATTTTGTTCAAGGTCCGCAAACTATGCTACCAATCTTTATAAACAGTCAGAGTTTTGTTATGTTGGTTGTGCCTTTTGGCAAAATTCCACACGGATCCCTCTTTACCGCTCGCAGTCATGTGGTGCTGCGTCCCGATAGACTATCCCACNNNNAAAGCCTATCCCACACAAGATTGGTCAAAAATTCAGGAAGCTTGCCGGTCCGGTATCAAGTCGAGATCTGATCTCATGGAGATCTGGACCCAACAACCAATCATGGCTCAGTATTGGCCGATGGCCGGTTGCCAA
>NW_008767585.1:0-448 GCF_000715545.1 Opisthorchis viverrini
ATGATGATGATGATGATGATGTTATGATGGTGAGGTGAAGCGAAAACTTTGTATAGATTTCCACCATCCAAGAACAGACGCGGCCAGCAAGAGTGGACTGCTCAACATTAATGTGAATGTGAATGGAGTGTGAATTTACGACAGTGGACTCGGGTGTAGAAAACATCAAGGGCAATAAACGGGCTAAAATTACTGCACCACCACCTCGACGCCCAACAGTAAACTGAGCCACATTCCATCAAATGTTCTCAACTTAATTCAATTTCTGATACCCGCATTCCGGAATTCATCAAAGGACCCGCTACTACTCACTATTATTCAGTAGCTCGTGTGTTCAAGACTCCCTACTGAAGTTTCGCGTGATGTGCAATGCTAAAGATTCTCAGTAAGGGCTCACAGTACTTTCCGAGCTTTTCGGTATAGATTGGCTTCATTTACAGGACGAAAT
>NW_008767586.1:0-448 GCF_000715545.1 Opisthorchis viverrini
TGCTTTATTGCCTCAGAGGCGTTCGTTCCAACAACCAGAAAACAAAAGGACAGTTGATCACTCAACATGTGGTGCCCAGTGCTAACGTGGCTTATCCATAGTTGTACTAATACATAAAAACTGAATATCCCAGATTGAAACATGCGTTCATTGAAGGGTCAGACACTACAGGAAACCTATCAAGTGCTCCTGTGTGTCACGTGATGTAAATGACAGAATTAATAACTATCCCGTCACTAGTCATCACAAAAATTTTCAATTTCAGAATGATCGATGTATCTGCCTGTCTGCAGTCTGCGAAGTTGAAACGTTTTGGCAAACAGCGCACCAAAACATAGCACTTTTGGTTTCAGAGCGTTACAGGTTGAAGTAAAGTAGCAAAACGACAAAATTTCAGGAAATAGGGCCGCTTCGTGAGCCACTAGAGTTTTTCAAATGTTTACTATTT
>NW_008767587.1:0-448 GCF_000715545.1 Opisthorchis viverrini
ATGCTGAGACCAGAACACACCATAACTTATGTTAGATTTGTTCGAATCGGTCTAACTTAATCTCCTCTTCCTTCTTACAATTTGGCGCACATTTCAATTTAAAAACTGTAGTGCTATGGTTCCGCCGGGCCTTCGACGAACAACGTTTTCTTCGTAAAACTTTCACGAGTGAAATATAAACTTCCACGCCGTTTAGTGCATGTGTGCCCAGACCGAAAATCACTCCAGTATACCGCCATTATTTCGCGATTGTTTAAAAATTAATCTTCATGAATTTTGAGTGAGCATTCAGCTTTGAACTTTGTGCGCTGAAACTTCAGGCTTCACACGTGCTCGTTGTGAAATTGAAGGCTTTATCCTTTTTATCTTTCACGGCGTTCGAACAGGTGTTAAATCGATAAAAGAAGGGTAACAAGGTAATATTTGTGCGTTCATCCAGTAATCTAAG
>NW_008767588.1:0-448 GCF_000715545.1 Opisthorchis viverrini
ATGTGATGTTTTCGGCGTTTTTTAAACGAAATCGCTCCAGCCGATCGATAATCTGAATGAAGGTAGCATCAGCTGATGTGGTTTGAAAAGCTTAGCGTTTCGCGTTGACAGAGATGCAATATTTTCTGAGGCGGTTGAACTTCGTAATGGACGGGACTGCTGCGAGCACCCGCCTGCCTTGGTGACGAAACGTTTGCAAGCCAACTGCCAAACTGGAGACCAACGGTCACCTGATCAACCACGAACTACCGCATTATCCTCCAGGAAAGCAGTCTGGTTTGAGCGCATGGCTTTCAATTAGTACACAGCTAAGCAGAGTGGATCCAAGTGTTCATTAAAATAACTGGTGTACAAGCTATCAGGAAGGTCGAACGTGTGCCAGTTTGACAACGGAAAATTTTACTTAAATCACCTCAACGGTTTTGTACACCTTGACATAGTTTTGAGG
>NW_008767589.1:0-448 GCF_000715545.1 Opisthorchis viverrini
AATACAGTACTGTAGGTGGACTACACTGTCCACCTGTTCAGAGGCGTTTAACGCTGGACATTCTGCTGGTGTAATATCTTGAGATCCTGGCTGTTGGAACATAAAGATTGTGATCAGTTCTATCTGTTGGCAGAAGTTCTCGAAACACAGATTAAGCACAGAGTAATGTTCCTTCCACCTTTATCATTATTTTACTTACTGCAATGTTTAAGCCTTGCTGTAACAAATAAGGGCCTTCAATTAGAAGTCTACTTAATAAATTTACCACAATTCAATAGCTAGTAGGCGGTCCACATTTCGCTATGGACTCACTATAAAGCTGAGTCTTGAGAAGCAGCTTTTCGAACTTACGTATTTGTCTCTGTTTGCATTATTGTCTTTGGATGCCTTGTACTTCTGTAGTTATGGTTTAGAGGGATTGGAAGTCTGCGGGAGAGAGCACGGTCTG
>NW_008767590.1:0-448 GCF_000715545.1 Opisthorchis viverrini
CGTCTCAAACTACTGAGTGAAGCCTATTTTGATGAGCGACCACGTAAGCCACATAAGGTTTTTTGAGTGAACCCACTGCCTAGTGTTTGTTGGAACTTTCACTCATTCCGGTCTGCTAGGGGGGCCGATTCTTTGAGTCATAGCAAGAAAAACCGTTAGCGTTGGAAGCACCCCTAAATTGGCCACTTTCAATATGAAGAAGCTGACTTGATCAAGTTTATCAGAACGGAACAGTGGGTTGATTGAACATGAATTGAAAGTGTCTTTGCGTCTTTGCAGCTAAAGCTGCTAAAACTGATTTCAGGCAGACCAGATCCTTTTAGAAAATACCAAGTATTATTCTGTCCGATGGCTCCTGAGGATACCTGCTGATCTCAGTGGTCCATCTAGCTGTGAGTAGATGTCACAGAAACACAAATGAGTTTTTCATAAAGGAAACTACTCACAA
>NW_008767591.1:0-448 GCF_000715545.1 Opisthorchis viverrini
ACGCATGACCCCGCAATTATCTCAATTACAAACGGTTTGTGTTCCATAAATTCATCTTTCTCATCATGCAGGATATGTTAGGCGCGACGGCCTATATTTCCTCCCCCCCACACGCCCCCCGGTTGAAAATGACTCCTGATATCGAACTGATCGAACACAAGCACCCCCAATCTTTTGGGAGGTCAAATTGCAGTTACACATCGCATGCGGTCGACTTCATGAAAATTGTTACTTTGGTCAAATTTCTCAAAACCCGAAAAATTCCGGCAAGTAGAAACGAGATTTCTAGCATCAATATGAGACACAGCTGTCGCCAGCTGACCGCAGATGATGTGAGCTTACCTCAGGTTAGCTGATCTTACCTGTGCGGAGCTTAGCTGCGCTGCGCTTAAATGAGTTGTGCTGAGCAGAACTGAGCTGATCTGAGCAGAGATGAGCTGAGCTGGGC
>NW_008767592.1:0-448 GCF_000715545.1 Opisthorchis viverrini
ACATCAAATTCAAGTATACACTATTCTTGAGTTATTTGGTTGGATGTTATCTTGCAAGTCCTTGTACTGACATTTGAACAAAGTGAGCATCCGAAACACTGATTTCATGGAAGATAGGTTCACATAAACTGGTAAAAAACCACTCAATAGTCCCCAGGTGGCTTCTGCCGTCTTTGAACACATCAGTCTTAACTTTCACATGTACACCCACATTTACGCAACTGACAGGACATTCATATGCAAAATACTTGTGTTAGTGGGAGATTCAAACAAATCCCACTGTTTTGGTATTTTTACCTCAATGTTTTGCACATCTCATCCCATTTTTCTTTGGCACGCAATTGCGATATTGCAGGATGTTTTTTGAGTATCCTAATTGAGAGATTCAGTGATTTGCTCGTGATTATATCTTGCCGATAGTGTGCAATTCAGATCCAAGTAGTACATA
>NW_008767593.1:0-448 GCF_000715545.1 Opisthorchis viverrini
ATGCCGATTTCTTGTCAAGAATTCCATCAGGCAACTCTGATTCAAACAGTCCAGATTGCTTGCTGATTCAGTCATTGCCAGCCGATCGGGATGCGCTTGTTGCCGATACTAAAAGATATTTCGCCCCATTTTTATGCACTACGACGTGGCTGGACGTAGCATGAACCGCGCCAATTTCCTGTTTTTTACTGTCGCTGCAAAAGTTTGTTCATTACTCCGAATATTTTGCTGTGTTTCGAGAATAGAGTTATTATTCCACCAACTCAGCGAGCGGCCGTTTTTGCAGATTTTCACTCTGGTCACCCGGGTGTTGAAAAGATCAAATCCCTTGCACACTTGTCATGCCGGTGGCCGGAACTGGATGGTGACATCAAGTATACTGCTAAGGATTGTGTTAAATATGCACATATGATTCATAACAAATCTTCACAATGGTATCCGTGGCCAG
>NW_008767594.1:0-448 GCF_000715545.1 Opisthorchis viverrini
TCGTATAACTCGGGACGATCAATCTATAACATTTTGATGGGAAAGTTTTATGCAGCAGAGACCACAGAAAAACTCAAGTAGATGACAAAGAATTCTGAAAGTTTCGGTCAAAATCTACCAGATTATTTCACTGTCAGTTTTTATAGATATTCCGGCATACCTGTGGACTAAGTTCGACGAGACAGGTGAAAATTGTTTTAGATATAACGGTTGAAAAATAGTCAAGGTGATATTGTGTCCTTTGAGAGTTTGCCCGGATATTGGTGAGCAGTCAGCAATACAAATCACTTCTTGAAGTTTGTATAACGCCATGCAACGTAACTTCGTTCACTTTCGGTTTCAATGATATTTCACCACTCGGGTCATACTAATCTATGTTTAGGAGACAGGAAGCGTTGTTTCATTCATATTTAGAGTCTTGAAACTCCAGGGAGTTTCGAACCTGCAA
>NW_008767595.1:0-448 GCF_000715545.1 Opisthorchis viverrini
AAATTAAGCAGCAATCATGAGTTTGGCCAATGGATCGATTAACTCAATCCTAACTCACTCCCGATGCCAGAGTAGCGGAAATATATTTGTTCGTTCCGCAACGTCGGCAAACATCTGCATAGCGTTCGGTGCACATCAATAGCACTTCTTACATTCAACGCCATTCAAGTTGTATGCCCCTGCATTTCCAAGCGTTTCAATGACGGAGACACAAACAAAACAATAAAAAGTGAAGTAATAGTATAGCAGGTTTTCCGGCTAGAGACAGGCTGTTCAGTGGGCCCGCTGACAAAACGACACAAGATGAATAGTTGAAAGTGACATCATGTAATCGAGGCGTTCTTCAAATAAGGCGGTGAACACAGTTTGTTATCACCTAGGCGGACTGCCTAGTGATATTTAAAATAAGTAACACACACCTTTCCCCGTTTTGGGCACCACTAGCTCA
>NW_008767596.1:0-448 GCF_000715545.1 Opisthorchis viverrini
CTTATCAGTTTGGGAAAGTAGTACTTTTTTATGCGAGATGAGGATCAGTGGTAACTGTAGCTTGCTGTTTAAAAAAATCCGTCAGTGAGGACAGGACGAAGGTGGCTAACCTACTGAGATAAAGTCGTTCCTTCTCCAGAATTTCTTTTCGAACATGAATGGCAGGGATAGGTGTTTCGGAGAACAACATCTTGCCTTCACTCCTCATAGCGTCGCAAGTGGTTGTCTGATCTATGGGACAACCTACTTTGTGCATGTGGACTCACAAGATAGGCTTGAAACCGAAGAGTTTTGTGAAAGTTTGTCCTGCACTGCCACCTTCACGATGACGTTCACTGGACCACTCGTCTCTGTAACAGGAAGAACGTTCATTCAGATAAGCGGATGGTGTGAGATCAAGAGATGCAACACAAAAGCCTCGGATGAGAGAAGTCTAAACTGCGTCCGT
>NW_008767597.1:0-448 GCF_000715545.1 Opisthorchis viverrini
ACTCCCCAGTGGTGGCCAATCCGAAAACAACAGTATGATATGATTGTAGTTCAAGCAACGCGGTCTTGTGCTGACAATGATATTGGAATCGCTGTGCTGCATCATTACGTTTAGCCTTTTGTTGAGCATTTGGGAAATTTCCGCAGCAGAGCGACTAATATTGTCAAGTGACCATTGATTTGCAATTTTATTCGAAGTGCACCAACTGAGTATTCACGGACCACAATCTCCGATTCCGAAGCAAATAACACCCGATCCTTACTGCAAACATGCGCAATGCCATCACTAATCGACTAGTGAAACCTAGTGAAACTGCCTACAGATTTTGCCACAGTGACATGCGTGTTTGACGAGTAACCCATATGGCACATTAGGAGATATGGTTGGATGACATCTCACTAATTGTATAATATTTTGCATTTTACACAAGCCGCAGACGCTCAAATCA
>NW_008767598.1:0-448 GCF_000715545.1 Opisthorchis viverrini
CTCCGACGATGCGAAGGGTTTCAGGTAGATAAATTATCTTCCAACTGCATGCCATCCTCCCAAATACCCTCCTGACTGCGTGCCCCAAATCATCCCTGTGGAAATTAAGTTTCACTTACTGCCTTGGGTTCAGATCTTTTCCCCTCAATCACTAGTCTACCCACGTCGGTCGACCCTGAACATGCCCGGCTAACATCTACACCATGTACCATCATATACTCCCCGAATTCCCTTGGTGCCAAGGTCATCGCGGGCGATTTCAAGAAGTTAAAAAATAAAGCGATTAGTTCATCGTGGAAGCTGTCAAACATTTCAACAATGTTCATGGTAAATTGCAGGGAGAGCAACATTTGTCTCAAGCTTGTGTAGCTGGCTCAAGGTTTTCCCTGTCGTAGAATGTACCCCAGCACATTATCCCGTAAGTCCAAAATGTTGTATATTACGGGGG
>NW_008767599.1:0-448 GCF_000715545.1 Opisthorchis viverrini
GTGTCTCCACTAGACAGGAAGATCCTCACAATCAGGCATCCTTTGAAGAATGCAAAAAGACAACAATCCACTGAACAAGACCAAGAGTCTGTATTATCCCATTCTTTTGCTTTTCATTTCGTTCCATTTACATTTCAGATAGACAGACTTCTAGCGTAGTTTCGCCCAAACAGTTCCCGCTGGATGTTTAACTGGCGGCATCACCGAAGGGGATGTCTCATATTCCCTGTCAATCTTTCCTTTTCGTTTCATGATAAAGCTTTTCTCCAGACAGCTTAAAAAGTTGTGCGGCAACTGTTAGCTATTGTTAATCGATTTAACAGATAGTTTCACTGTGTTAAAGTTACACCATTTAAGTTTACTTTTAGTACTTGCGCCCGGTTATTTATCTCTGCGACGACATTAGAACAAACGAGCACACATCTTTCTCATAAAGAAAACTACTCAT
>NW_008767600.1:0-448 GCF_000715545.1 Opisthorchis viverrini
GAACTATGTGTACCGCTTTCGTTTTTCGACGCAGTCAATGAGTCCGATCGAATAAATGAGAGGAGAGTGTGATAAGTATTCTTGAAGTAGAAAAGATATCTTTAAACGCCATGAAGAATATACTAAACTGCTTCTTATGTGGTGAACAAATCACACTATATGCAAAGAGAATTAGGCAAAAACTCGAAAAAAATGGGCCCAAAATCCCATTGTCCGAACATGAATTAGAATCAGTCGTACTATCTGTTGCGCTGTGTTTGTACTAATGAACGATGATTTATTGGTGATGAGGGTGTTTTTGTGTCCACGCAAAATGTAAGATGTTTTGAAGACCATTCACTCATGTCGAGGCACTGTTTCCACTTCGAAGACTGCCCGAGTTTGTATTAAGTAGTAAAATTATAGAAACCCGTAGTAACGGAGTCAAAGGCAGATGAGTCATCTGTTG
>NW_008767601.1:0-448 GCF_000715545.1 Opisthorchis viverrini
ACATTATTTCTTAGAGTAATTTCACACACACGTCACTGTGCATTTATAGTAAACGGCATATTTGAGGACCACTAAACTACGCCAGCGGTTGTTTCGAAATGGAAATGTTTTTTCTACTCGGCACGTCTCCACAGCCACCTCCCGAAAAGAGCGCAGTACACGGCGAATTCCGCGATATCTGAGAGTTGATCTCAGTGGAAAATGGCGTGTCAAACATAGGTGATCACCAGATAATCACTCTTTACCGTATCATCCCTGCAATTGGTGCACTGTTTGTGTTTTCAACACTACGCATTTCCCTGTTTCTTTGAAAAATATATCAGCTTGAGTGCAGCATACCACCTATCAAATAACATGTCAGCCTGCAAGTGGATTGCCAAGTGGAAACGGGACTCACCCTCGCACAATACCACTCACAGTAAGACATGAAAGCACTCTTTCTTGCCGA
>NW_008767602.1:0-448 GCF_000715545.1 Opisthorchis viverrini
CACAAATGTCAGAGGTTAGCAAACGCTCCTGAGGCTTTTTATTTCCGGAGTTGGTTTGCATGTCTCCATACCGCAAGGAATTATACAGCTGACCACGTATAAGAGCTTGTTTAGCACATGTATCTGTTCATTAACCAATGTTGTAGTAGTATTTTACATTTAACTGATACGGAGTGCACATCAGAAGGGGGGGCAAAATTACTTTGGTTGCTTAAAGTATTTCGTACTTCTAAAGGGTATGACACAAAGAAAGCAACGTCTTTGGTGCATTCGATATCTGTGAGCAAACACCCTTGGAGTATTTCCATTTTGAGGTAGCAAGCCACATGTTTATTATGAAGTCAATGAGTAAAGTATAAAGGGGATAAGAGACTAAGTGAAAAGATATAAGACAAGGAGGAATGGTCTAACACAACTGGGTGTGGTGAACTCAGGTGGGGATTTGCCG
>NW_008767603.1:0-448 GCF_000715545.1 Opisthorchis viverrini
CTTTCCTACACACCGCACTAATTAGGGAGTTAAGCTCTGGATCAATTAAGTTCCCCGTTATTCCACCTTTTTGCTGATTTTTCGATCTCATCAGGGCTTCATTGAACGCCCCCAGAAGGCAGAAGTGTTTTATGCATGCATGTATCCACGCTCATATCACCGAAGATTTATTACCGCTTATAATTTAAATGGGTACATATTTTCTGTTTTACATTCTTGAAATGTGACTTCAGTGAATGATCTGCGGGATACTCGAATATCCGAAAAGAATTCGACTAGGTCCTCCATTCAAACCCTCAACATAAACTTATTACCGTTGGCATCACTGAATCTTTGTTTAAGCGGTTCGCATCTTGCTTATCCGACTGATGAATATAACACAAACTGTAGACAAACAATCATCTCTCTTAGCGACCACCAGTGGAGTCATTCAAAAAGGCAGGCTGGG
>NW_008767604.1:0-448 GCF_000715545.1 Opisthorchis viverrini
CTTCTGGGAAACAACATGACATCCAGTTCGGTGGTCTTCCGGGAAAGCGCAAAGTTTATGCCGTCAAAATATATTTGGAGTATGGGGTTTGAATAGCACGTCTACGTCTTGACTAACGCAGTCCTCGCCTGGACAACATGAGTTAATCTCAGTCTCCAATTTCCGTTCATTGTCGTAAAATATGAGATTGGAAAGATTATTGAAATTCTCCAATCATCCAGTTATGCTCCTCATGAATATAATAATCTCCCCAGGGCTAAACCGCACTTCAGCGTTTCTACTGAGCATCACGAGCATTTATGGACAGACGTAGAACTCGTGTGAACGAATACACCAGTACAATGATAGTGATGGTTGATTGATACAGAGTCCCTGGGAAACGAAATCGATAGACGAATGCTTACCTACAGCATCAGAGTCCCTGTATCTGCCTAACCGGGGTGAGTAT
>NW_008767605.1:0-447 GCF_000715545.1 Opisthorchis viverrini
CTCACACGAATTGCTCGAATATATGGTAGACAACTGCCTGCAAGTGTTTTTCTTATCAGTTTTAGTGAAAACATACTAAGAAATGTATGAGTGATGGGAATTCGTTCCCTTACCTCTTCAGGAGACGCAACTATTCAACACTCATGCTCCTACCGGTAAGGAAAATGAGCTCAAGGTCACAAACACATTCAGGGAGGTTCACCGGAAATGCTTCATTCTCAACAAGAGCTTCACGGGCCTCCTGTACAGCAATGGACCGCCAAAGTGGATGGCAATTTGGCATACTCCGAATAAGACCATTTGGACTTTTCGAGTGGGAACAGCTGGTTTTTGGAACACTGCTAGATCCCTTAGTAGATAGTCCACCGCAAACGCAAGTAAGCATCTAAGTGACTGGATAATCAAACCTCTAGTGAGAAGAAACCTTAGCAACGCCACTGCTTTTTT
>NW_008767606.1:0-447 GCF_000715545.1 Opisthorchis viverrini
CTGGGTTTTGCACGAAAAAAGAACAATGGCATAAACAGTGGGCAATATTCGATGTGGACTTGATGACGCCTACACCGGCATGGGAAAATAAACACATTTATTAGGATCTGGTCTTAATTTTGGGTGAACAAATCAAACTGAGACAATATCAGATCGGTAGGATTTGAATTTGTCGGGCAAACACAGCGCAACAATGGAGAGAAAATAGGCGTCCTGCCTGGAGCCCAATGAGAGACTTTCAAATTGCGAAAAATGGGGAATCAGAACAACAAGTCTAATGCGCTAGCGGGATTGTCACGATCTGGTTGGTCAATTTGAACTAGACTCTGAACACCGACGAGGCTTCCTCTGTCTTGGACCTTTGGGTTTACGGCCAGGATCACAAAAACCGTAAGTGGGTACGAAGAAGTAGAGGAACCAGCAATGCGGATAAATGGTAACAGGAAT
>NW_008767607.1:0-447 GCF_000715545.1 Opisthorchis viverrini
AAAGTGTTTTGAACTGAGTACTAGGAGCAGTATCGGCAGTCTCCGGAGCAAGGCTATACATTGAAAGGCTACTCCTATTCGAAACCAGAGAAATTTTCCTTCATTAAGGTGTGCGCTCTGAAGTTGAAATTCTTCTTGCCAACCCCCGCCGTATCTTTGCAGGGTCAGCGGTGAAAAACACGTTGACCGATCCTTTTCAAACAAGGAAAAATAGGTATTAGGTCTTCCCCTAGTCAACGATACTCCAGGGCACTGAAGTCAAGTACCACGAGATGCGCTTTACAGACCATGGATTTATGGCCGGAAGCCAGCCGTCCAACCGGCCCGTTGGACGCGCTCGATGAGGATTAGGTCCTTCTTGCGTCCTGAGTAGACCTATTCAAGAAGCGGTCTGACATGGACCCACAGAGTATTTTGGGGTCTGTATGAGTAATACGGGAGAAGGTG
>NW_008767608.1:0-447 GCF_000715545.1 Opisthorchis viverrini
TTTTTTAGGTCTCCAAAGCAAATGCCGTTACTGAAACATTCGGGGTGTCAAGTTGAATTCATCCGAGTATAATTGGAATTAACCAACTACTTACACCAGTTTGTCCCGCTTTCTGTGTGTTTCTAGAGCTGAAATATCACATGTCACTTGTGCGACTGGTGACCAGTGGTTCTAGAATCATCTGCGTGCTCGATCACTCTAGAGGCTCAGGTGTTCACCACCTCAGTTACTGAGCCGCAGCTGCAGGCAGGTAATGATAACTTCGTGACCGAGAAGAAAAAAACGGAACACCCTTGACGCTTTCCGTCTTTCATTGCTATTCTCCGACAGCCCGCTTGTCCCACACAATAACTCATAATACGCGAATCCCAGCTGTAAGCAGTATATCGAAGCTTTGGTAGTTCGGGTGCATTAATTAGCTGTAGATCAGGTGGAAATCGATCTGTT
>NW_008767609.1:0-447 GCF_000715545.1 Opisthorchis viverrini
GAGCACCTTGCGTAATCATTGGTACGAATCGTTGTGGGTAGGTTGTCTCAACAATTTTGTTCAACACAGAGTTCGTTCGAGAGTCAGGTTCCTAGTACTTTTAGCCACGTGGTCTTCTGCTGTCTTGTTGCATCGAGGCCAGTTCCATATTGGGTTGTATATGGGTCCGAATTCCTGACAGCCCAAAAGTAGATGCACCTGCATCCCTACTGAGCTTAATTTGCGACGTCTTTGTGTGATTTCCTGTACTAATGATTCATAATCAGCTACCCTTGTGTGGATGTGCAAAAATGGTCTTGTCTGTTCGTTTCTGAAACGTATCTTGTGCTTTTCGATTCCGTTTGACAATGGCTTCATTCTGACCTCCAGATCTACTGAGTGGAAAGTGCCGAGGGGTTCGACGGAAGTCGGTCGCGGACAACTAATCAACTTTTTCGGTCCATGAAC
>NW_008767610.1:0-447 GCF_000715545.1 Opisthorchis viverrini
AAGCGCAAGGAGGCTTAGCATAACCGCTTAGAAATACATACCCATAAGAACCTACAAACTTGATTCAAAGTGGTGAAAACATACTTTTCCACAAAGTACGTCAAGGCAGTCACCTTATCATAATGAGTGATCCTGACCAGTACGGATATTTCATCGGATTCCAGAACAGATCTTTCAAGTTATTCCGAAATGCGCATAAAATAACTATATCATCATAGTCGCAGCCAGGTTGAAAATACAGTACTGTTAACAGATGTCGCTTCAGCAGTGGTGTGACTTAAGCCACTAGTGTTGAGTGTGAAAGTACAGAAACCCGCCGCCTCCGACCTGCAAAGTTCGTTAAGATTTATCCAGGAGACCACTCAACGCCAACGACACTGACTTCCTTAACCATTATTAGTTTCAGCCAGTTGAAAAACGCTTGGGACCGATTGAGTAGTCATCGTT
>NW_008767611.1:0-447 GCF_000715545.1 Opisthorchis viverrini
GCCTCATGTTCCAGTTGGCACGATATTCACATTCATATCACAGGGATAATTTCTTAAATTTCCGAGGAGTCTAATTCAAGAATTATGTTATTCATTTTGTTGATTAGCGACCTCCAACTTCTTGCGAGTTATTAATTACCCACTTTTAAATACTCATAAAATGAGATAATATAGCACACAGTGTGAGCTGCCAGGTTTGACATGTTATTTCTGACATGTGATGATGGGTAATTCCGTCATAGTTGTTGCGCATAGTTGTTGCGGTTTGAAATTCTTCTTCGTTTAACTTTTGACCACACTCTAATGCGAACCGATAGGCCTACTTACTGGGATGGGAATAAGAAGTTGGAAAATTTCCTCCGCTTTTGGTTTTAGAGTTTCGCCGGATGAAGAAACGCTTGAGAGAAAACTCCTTTGGCGAGAAAACGCCTGTTACCCGCAGCCAGA
>NW_008767612.1:0-447 GCF_000715545.1 Opisthorchis viverrini
GTCGAGAGCGTAGGTGTGTGGCAGGAACAGCTCTAGAGATTTGTGCTTATTGCATCTGCTTCAACGCTCGCAACAGTTTGCCTCCCATCATGTGGTGTGACAGTGTGGACAGGAAGGACGGAAATGACAAAAGGTAGATTTATAGAGGCCCGGGAGAGTAGTACACGTATTTCACTTTGTCTTCTGTATACTTAATCTAAAGTCGATTTTCCCTTAGATACTAAGGTGAACTCAAATGTTCCTGTGTCACCGCGCGCAAAAGATGCGCTTTGATTCCTAAGTGTGTAGATGCATTCAATCGTTTAGCTTTATTTGTGGCTAAAAACAACATACAGCATAGTTAAGCGCCTTGATCAGCTAAACTGTGCACTGTACCATTTGTAATATTCAAGTAAAAACGCTCCCGAATGATGGTAAGTTCCGTTTTATCACGAAGCCTCTATTGGG
>NW_008767613.1:0-447 GCF_000715545.1 Opisthorchis viverrini
TGGGACTGATTTTTGGGCCTCACCAGACATTCAGCTGTTAAAATCCATTAGGCAAAGCAAAACTGTGAGCAATCAGTCCTATTCCTCTTTCACACCGATGTTGCTGGTCAGAAAAATCGCCTTCCTCCCGAACTGTGGTGGTGGCTACCGCATTCTTGTTAAACACCAAATGCTCAGAGTTGGGGGCAAAGCATCTGTTTGCCTAATAGTGTTTTCGGATAACCAGTCTTTCGTCGGTATCATTGTCCACTTTCAGAATCACGCAACATAACCAAAATATACTGCTATTAATCTTTTACATTTCTGTGAAAGACATGATGAGATGGTGTTAGACTCCGTCAATAACGTCTTTGTGTATCACAACCAGGGTTTCATCGGTGTACGCATGCCCAATTCTGCCAGATTTATCAACACTGTAGGAAAACCTGCTCACTTACAGGATCCGTT
>NW_008767614.1:0-447 GCF_000715545.1 Opisthorchis viverrini
TTAACTTTGTAGCCTTATCGACAGATGTTGAATCATCCAAGTGTTTTCACAAGCGTTCGCCTAAATTTTAAAGTAAGCACCCTGGAAAAAGTTTATATAGTAAAAGGTCGCGGAAAACCATAGACTGCGCATCCTGTCAGTCAAGAGGGGTCATTGAAGGAAAAGCTATAGATTCAGAGCACACATGTTTTGCATGGTTTGTATATCCTATTCGAGTATTCCTTACCTAACTGTAAGAGTATAAGCTGACCCACAAGGACAAACAAATACTGCAAGCAAAACCTATCAGCAACATTTATTTTATGTGTTATAAACCTAAAGAATGGAAGCAAAACGTTATTCAGAAACAAATCTATCTACCGTTTCCCAATCTTGCGTGATTTGTCTGAGACTTTGACACGAAACATCGCTCAGGCTCAATGAAAGTGTTAGGCAAAGAGCTCAGCA
>NW_008767615.1:0-447 GCF_000715545.1 Opisthorchis viverrini
GGTTTGGCCGACAGTGTTTCGCCGTTGACCCAGGTAACAGGGAGGGGCATGGTAAGGCCATTTTCAAGCCCGGAGCGCACACTTTTATCAGACAAAATGTTTTAGCATTTCAGGTAGAAGTTGCGTGGAATAGCCTTTCACTGACGATTGTCCACGCTCCCTCTCGAACCCGGTTCAAAACAGTTTTGACACTTATATTTCCTTGAGCTGGTAAGATTTCTGCACTGAGAGCTTAAAGATTCACAGATTTATACACTTAGGCCTTCGCCTAAGTTTCTTGGTTGTGTTCTTGTCGTTAACGTGAAAGACAAGTGGGGAAATGGTGTGGCACTGCTCCCTAAGGTGTCAGCGCGGGGTTGTACACTTGCTATCACGAGGACTCGCATAGGTTTCTAAAATTGCTTTAAACGGGATTCGAGATGGAGCGTGGACAGCTGTCGGAGGAAG
>NW_008767616.1:0-447 GCF_000715545.1 Opisthorchis viverrini
AATTTAGAGAATTCGGATTCTCGGGACAACAGGATGGAAGGAATTCCTCGTCGTATGCACGAGATCCTCTCAAAATAGGTTGAGTGGTGAGCGTCGCCTTAGGTAAACTTGACTCACCGACTAAAGTATCCATTACCTTCATCACCCGACAATTCCGCAACCGCATCATTACTGTCATTCAGTCGCTTCACGGGTTTATTTCATCAAAGTGGATTTGTGTGGACGATCACATACCGTCGAATTCTTGCTACTACGACGGGTTTGGTACACATCTTTATTACTGCCAAGTTTTTAGATCCATAAACGTCATTCACAATCATAATCAATGAATTTTTCCTGATGTACGACAGATTATACTTCGCGGAGTTTCTCACACTGCTCACTGGACATTAATGGTATATCATTTCTGCAACTCTGTTCTTGTTCGCTGGTTATTGCTCAGTATCG
>NW_008767617.1:0-447 GCF_000715545.1 Opisthorchis viverrini
CAGTTCATCCGGACAACATTATTTCGTCACTTGGTGATCACCAGTCTGCACAGGCTGTTCTAACTAATGTCCGAAGTGGTTCCCTGTTTCGGTATGCATTGAAAACTAAGTTTAAGTCTCGCTCCAGGATTTCCATTCCCCTGTTGCTCCTTTGAGATCGTTTTTGGCAGCTACATAGGGCTGTGGTTGTGCTGTGACAGATGAAACACGCATCAGCAAAGGCCGAGCAACACTTCTCAATTTGTGTCACTTGTGGCACCAAAAACAAATTTTAGTGAAATTGAAGAAAGTCGCCAGGTTACTGTTCCCACATTTGAGTACCTTAGACATCTCGGATTTTCCGGTCACCACTGAGTAAAGAAGCGGAATTACTGGAACAGCGAATAAAACTTATTAGAATGAGGTGTTCGGGAAATACACTACCACTTTTTACCAAGAGGGATGCTG
>NW_008767618.1:0-447 GCF_000715545.1 Opisthorchis viverrini
TTTTTTCGTTGCGCTACTGAGGGAAATAACGTCTGCAACTAATCGCAATGCATTATTCAAGCTCAAATACTCCAAGGGTTGAAGTGTTTTTTTATCATCTCCTCTTTTGTATTGTCGCAGAACATCGTCTTCTGTCCGTACTGTTTCTCCCATCCACCGTTCCCCAACATGCCCAAAGGCTCCGGTTGTCATTTGTGTCTTCATCCAACTTGTCCCCAATCCATGGAGTCGCGAGCGGTCGATGCGTGTCCAGAGTGTCCGAATGGTTTACTTGTTTTGGACGACTCCACAGCTCCCAAATACAGATTCAACTGCAATAGGTAAGATTCTGTGGGTTGTCCCGATGTGTTGTTTGCTGGGATTGGAAACTTTGAAAGAAAACGGACACAATCGTTGACGTATTGTAAACTACCCCAAAGGTAGTAAATTAAAAGATAAGATTTGGCG
>NW_008767619.1:0-447 GCF_000715545.1 Opisthorchis viverrini
CCTCGAGATCGATTAAAAAGTCGAACAGCTGACAAGTCACACTGAATGGCGGAACTACGTTTGGTCCTATCAAATATCGACCTGGTAGCGGACGTGTAAGGCTACCACCCTAATATGTTTATTCATTTTTTAAAATCTCATCAATAATACCAAAATGTACCGTTTAGTTATGATTCTGTTGAATCGCATACTGTGATGTGACTTGACTCCGTAGTCTTTTCCACTGATACGGATCTCAACTTCCTGGCGACTCGTACACGTCCAGAGTTTACCTAATTGTGATTTGACTCAATCTGAGAATCACGCCAAGATAAGAAAGTATGTTCCGTCCCTATTATTCGTCGTCTCTTCATAGCTGGGGTACCTCACTGGTTAGGCGCAGGCTATGCTAGTTATTTGCACACTTACAGTGCAATTTCACCCCGCGAATTCATTTATTCTGATCGT
>NW_008767620.1:0-447 GCF_000715545.1 Opisthorchis viverrini
GATCCATCAATTCGAAATATGCGAAGCGGCCGACGCTCGTAAACCACGGTCATCATGGCCCCTGCATGGTATACTATCACAGGCATTCACCATGGTACTCACGCGTGCATCTTCAGTCGGAAGGCCGAGATCGCAAATAACCATCCAGGACCAATAATCACATCGCGTAGTAAGTAGTATTAAGTAGACGACAGCGCTTTCATACGCCCTCGTCGCTGCGTCGGAATGTTTGTGTTCAGGCTTGTGAAGACATCCATGTCGTTTGCCGGTGTCGATATAGCTAGTTGGACTGTGTGTTTGCTGGACGTGGACTGCCTGCGACAGTTATCGAGCATTCCGGGAGTGTTGAGGTGGGTTAGGCCGAGAACACCCAGAGCTGCAAGTTACGGTGCACGATCTGGTTGAAAGTGGGGTCGTTCGACCGATGGTTTCGTCGGGGTCATTAGA
>NW_008767621.1:0-447 GCF_000715545.1 Opisthorchis viverrini
TACGGAATTCCAGTGGTCTTACGCCAGTGATTTGTGTATGAGAGTGCCAGTCATCGGTGGTCAGTAGATCACAGGGAACTTGAATTCTCAAAATGTCGGACGAGGATTCTGAAAAAGAGGCTGTAAAATAACTCATTGTTTGACAGGCAACCTGTATGAATTGGATGGACGGAAATTGGGGCTGATGATGAGAAGTGAACGAAAAAAACGTCATTTTTGACAAACACCGTCATAAGGATAGTATAAGTATAACAGTATAGTACATTCATGCATCTTTTGTGACACAGGAGAAAAGACTGGAGCGAAGCATCAACATATGCGTACTGAAATCGAAACTACAGGCAAAAGTCAGGTACAGGTACAGAAATAGCTCAAGTTCACTTAAGTGGATTACACTCGGGTTGCTACTGCTTCTTGTCTGGGGCACCTGAAATAACGAGAGAGAGA
>NW_008767622.1:0-447 GCF_000715545.1 Opisthorchis viverrini
TTTTTTCAATGTTTCACGAGGGAAATGAAGCACCAGTTATCCATAGCTTTAAAGAAAATAGTTCTGTCCAAAATTTTGGAACGAGGAGCCTTGAATGGCTCAGTTGCAAGGCTAAGAGCAGGAGATGATGGTGAAGAGGAAGAACTAGTCGGAGCGTAATAAGTGGAAAAAACAGACGATTAGTGTCGTTCACAGCGTATTAAACGAGAATGGATGCCACATCCATGCTAGCTAGAAACAAGTGGAGGCAAATTAAATTGTATGCATGGCTCGGAAAGATACGCGAACATCAGGACGAGATATCGCCTTTGGAAACCGTGGTCTCCATAAAAGCACTGGTGATCAGTACGGTGTTTTACTACCAATCTCAAAAAGTGGTTTCGGTTTTGCTGAGAGAGCTATGGCTTAAATTTATCTAAAATGAGTCCAAGTATGGTTTATATTTTG
>NW_008767623.1:0-447 GCF_000715545.1 Opisthorchis viverrini
AAGGAATTCGCTGTGGACGTTTGACTTGTTGGTTGAAGTTAATACATACGAGGTCAACGAGAACTCTGTTTACACCCTTGTAGCATATGATCATCCATTTCCGCCGCACGGGCGGTAACTTCTACGTTTTACCAATTATCTCCCATATATCTCATGTGAATTAGTTGAAGAGGAAGAAAGCACCTCACACATGAATTGCCTCTGCTTACAAAATCATCCAACCAGTTTGGTATGATTTATTATCTGACTTGCTCTTGATAAACAAGCTGTTTTTCTCCGGTCACACACTGGCTGCTAAGGGCAACCCTGAGCCGAACGCGATGTTTTTAACTTCTCTTGAGTCTCCAACAAAATTATCAAAAGAAACTCAAGGACGAGAGGACTAGAACTACCCAAAATATCTGTTTTACCAGTGCTTTTACAGTCATAGATAAATCTACTCGTATT
>NW_008767624.1:0-447 GCF_000715545.1 Opisthorchis viverrini
TGCCGAAGTGGAAGCATTAGATGTTAATTTAACTGCGCGAAACGTGGAGGATTATCTGGAACGTTTCGAAATATGGTGTCCCACAAAATCTGATATGGATGATAAGAAACCCACGGCATATTACCTGCACTTCGTTGGCAGGGAGGCGTGTACGTTGATCAAGAATTTAGTATATCTTGAATCTCCAATCGATATTTCCTACAATGCATTGAAGGAGAAAGTTCTTCAACACTTGAAGCCAACTAACGTCGTAGCAGCCGAACGAGTTAGGTTCTATGTGTTGACTCGCCCCTTTCTCAGTCGGTTTGTGATTTCGTATTGCAGCTGCAGACACAGGCAGCTAAATGTGATTACGATGCCCAGTTGGAAGACCAGCTGCGTGATTTGATACGCTTTGGCATTCAAATGCCCGAACCATAGCAGAAGTTGCTGCTCTGTCCGGATCAG
>NW_008767625.1:0-447 GCF_000715545.1 Opisthorchis viverrini
TTCGTCATACCCATTCTAAAACGTATCTGTGTTTTGGGATCCCCAATATATTTGCACAAGAAGGTCAGAAAGAGGAGTATGCAATCTCATAGGTACTTTTAGGAACGTTTGTGAAAGTTTATTACTTATTTGTTCCAGGCCAGTACACATGGCAACACACTTCGATGCAGTGATTCTGTTGGATGAGCTAACAGAAAAGATATATGTTCATCTTCGCCTGTTCTGGAATAACTCAATTTCTACAGAAATAACGAGGGCTAGACTCGACAAACTATCAGCGTGGTTTTTTTCTGAATACGATGAAGCAGCACAATAAACTTTCTCAAAAGCGCTGTGACAACACTCACTGATCATCTGTGGTGAATGTTGCATATCTGTGGCATAATTAATTCAGTGCCTAACCGTATTATATAGTCTCATGGCCTCATGTTACCGGCCCTTTCATAG
>NW_008767626.1:0-447 GCF_000715545.1 Opisthorchis viverrini
TGACTTTGTGATAAACATCCATACAACTTTCGGTCTACGTAGTGCGGCTAATATTGCGACAACAGGCTGTGCTCTTGCACGGATCTGCTTCTTTTTTCCCTACTTATCTCATCGTTTGATTGGTGGATATCTCAAACCACGCAACCCCAAAGTGGAGTAATTAGGTACAAGTAACTTACTTATGGTACCGGAGTTACACCACCACACAGGTGCCTGAATCCACCGAAAGAGGTCAGCGAAGTGCGCGCTGTGAAGCCCTGTCGGATAGCGATTTTTCTAGAACACTTCGGCATCACACGGTACCACTTGGCTAAGAGAAGGTCACTCAATTTCCAGACTTCATGGAGTGCTTTATGCAATCGCAGTGATCTAAACAGTCCGTTCTTTACGAATGTACGTGTTTATGGGCGATCTCGTTTCTTGCGGCGTTATCCCCATTCTGATTGG
>NW_008767627.1:0-447 GCF_000715545.1 Opisthorchis viverrini
AAAAAGTTCAAAGCTGGTCACGCGGTACGGTTGGCATGATAACTATGTCGGTGAGCCGTCCTTCGTTCGGGAGAATGCAGCTTGCGAGTCGCGTGAAATGATGTTGAACGAGGCCACGTGTCCTACCTTGATCGTGCGTGTACGTTCGAAATCAGACGGAAGTGATCCACGGCGAAACTAATCGTCTTTACTCTGTTCACCTTAGATTTGCCGACCATCAGTGACCGGGCGACGAAAAGTCGGCACATAAACTGCCTTAGCCTTGTGAATTTTTCAGATACCTGAACGTGTGACGTTGTTGGAAGTGACTTTAGGTAACCAAAAAAGACCAAACTTGTTTCTAACACTGAATTTGTTGCTATGCTAAGCCAGTGTTCGTCTATAGCACCCTTTTGTTACCTAGCTGTCATGTCATCCCAGGGAAGCACAAGGGCTGGTATACTGTCA
>NW_008767628.1:0-447 GCF_000715545.1 Opisthorchis viverrini
TTTGCCGCAAAAGACGCCAATTTGTGTTCGATTAACCATGCCCCACGTCGATTTTTCGGAGTTCAGTATGATTTGGATTAATAGGTATTGAAGATATGCTTCAACGTCTTTCCCACTTTCCACATAGCTCTTCAACCCCAAGTTTATGCTTCGAATCATGCCTTCTTGGCTTGAATCGCTGTGTTCGCTTCCGCATTGGCCATTTTAAAACATTTCAGTCAGATTGGAGGTTGGAATGCATGTTGAACGAATTTCACTATTTGGAGGTTTGAACTACCTCCAAGGATTTTCCAACTGGCATGGTCCTTAGTCTCATCCTGGTGATAATTAGATCTGATATGAAACTCTACCGACCACAGAGTGCTTTACCGAAGATAGAGGAAATACAGTCACCGTCCAAAACACGAAGCCAGGGCACTTGTTTAGACTGATAGAGGGAGAAGATTT
>NW_008767629.1:0-447 GCF_000715545.1 Opisthorchis viverrini
GTCATTTCGATTTATGTCATTTCGATTTATATCTAAAGTAATGGCAAGGAACAAGTGCTCATTTAAGGGTGTTATGTAAAATGATGCGATATAATACTTCACTTCGAAATATAGTACAAAAAAATATGTGATAGCAAATATAACACATAATACGTATATGAATACGATACATATATAATCTAGAAATATATTTAAAAAATTGAATGGAAGCAATATATACAATACGCTAACGAACTTCGAGATACAACGTGGCATAATATATAATGATATAGGTATAATACAATATGTAGCATAAATTGTTTGTGATTAACATACAATAACCGCAGCCTTCCCGGTTGCTACGTGCAAAGCATATTGTGTGCAAACGCACCCCTGTCGTTTCAAATGAAAGCTCATCTGTAATGTCATTTTGGCAACCAGGAGACATTCATTACCAGAACATCAAAA
>NW_008767630.1:0-447 GCF_000715545.1 Opisthorchis viverrini
CGCCACACCACGATAAGGTTCAGTCTCTTTGTGACGACCTTGTGTACCTACATATCTTGATAGACTGCTGCATAGTACGTAATTGTTGAATGGTAAGTCGCAGTGGACAAATTTGCAAATTGGACGAATTTCCGGCAAGTCAACATGGGTGGGATGACGTCTTAGAAACTACCACAGATACCGCTTTTTTCCTCCTAGTTCCCAATGTTGATATTCCCCTTCATAGTCAAATCTTCAGGATAAGAAAATGTGCTCCTCTTATGCTGATGTTAGCCACGACATCCGTGCATGGTTCGGTGTCGACAGCCTCAGACAACATGAAATCAGTCTATAGCCATCGAACCTCGGTTTCTAGAGCCAAGTACGGTTACTGATCTCGCGGCAGCTTACTCTCCACTACCATCTGGGTACACCTCTGTGACAATTGAACGTTGCTGCGATAGACTC
>NW_008767631.1:0-447 GCF_000715545.1 Opisthorchis viverrini
AACACGCTACATAAATCGGACGCGCCGGATCGAGCTGGCACATGAACTGGGATTGAGTGAGAAACAGGTGAAAATCTGGTTTCAAAATCGTCGGGTTCGATGGAGGAGAGAGCACACAAAGAGGCAGCTTGTGCCAACTTTGAAATGAACAATTTGCTTATTCTGTTTAGTAGAGAAACAACTCGTTTTTCGGTGTCCCCTTCCTGAGTATTCTCCCATCTCACCTGAGAGTTGAACTGCTTTGTAGATTATTCTTTTCACAGATACTAACACAATATATATAAGTTGGGAATATGGTGTGCATCTTGTTCATTTTAGCCAAAGGTTCTCTGAAAAAAATCGAGTGGAATGAATCTATGCGGAGCTGTGTCATTCAGTTTGCGACAGTAAATACGAGGACGCATTCAAGTTCGCGAGTATCGAGCGATTTCCGACGAATGCAACAAA
>NW_008767632.1:0-447 GCF_000715545.1 Opisthorchis viverrini
AAAATACGCAATCGCCACAAGTTCGCATTATTTTGTGCTCGAAGCAAATGCTGTCGCACCGCGTGACAATATCCTGCGCCGTCAAAGTTCACCCGCCAGCTCCAGTTGTTCAGCTTACAAGCAAATGCACATAAAAAACAAACAGCCCACGCTTACGCACAGTTCACTGTTTATTCCGCTCTACTTGTGTTTCAAGGTCGCCACATCTGGGAACTTGGTTCAGCATTTCAATTTCCGTGTTGTTTGGTCAATAGGAATAAACCCTCATAAAGGAAACAACTCACAAGTTTGCTGAAAACTCTTCGACAGCCCACGATCGGTTTCGCCCTTCTTGGGGCTTATCAGGTAGGCACAGTCCACGAGTTTCCGTCGACCTAATGTTCTACTTGAACCCAAGTTGCATTGCACTGTTGGAAGGCACTCATTTGCAAGTCAACTTGGTTTTCA
>NW_008767633.1:0-447 GCF_000715545.1 Opisthorchis viverrini
ACGAATACATATGAGCATTTGTCGGAGTGAACAAAGCAGTGTATCACACGAGTCAGAGCTAATATCAACTTCGAATGTGTCTATTACAAGACGTCTGACTGAGATGGGTCACAGGTTGTGCCCGTGTAGCTCACTTGTCATTCTACTACTTGATACAAACACGGTTTATCTGGTTATTAGTGGTACTCTACTAATCAAAAGTTCTTGGTTCATTTTATGCGTTCTAGAGATTTCACGTGGCGATATCATTTTACCGTGGTAATAACCAAGTGACCGTTTCATTGATTATTTGGTTTTAACCTGGAAATCTTCCCTCGCCCGATGAGTTGTTGCTGCTACGTTTGACTTCGCTTCGTTTAACAGATTGTAGCAGTGGTTGGGGAGACTGTTCGGAATGCCAGGATTTGGCTGTATGTCTACTGGCTGTTTGAACTAACTACATCGTGC
>NW_008767634.1:0-447 GCF_000715545.1 Opisthorchis viverrini
GATTGTTTGCCATTTCGCTCATTTTATTACACTATGCACACATGTTCACGTTTGGTGAAGAGAATTTTGCTGGATACCCTTCAGTCTGTCTGTCACGCACTTACTCTAACCTTTCAAGTTTAGATGTACCAACTTGCCTGGAATGCGTAAATCAGTTTTGGATCTGACAGGCTGGACCGAAAAAGGAGAGCTGAGTTAGTGTTCATCGAATTTCCGGGCAGAAATGCCAGATCTGGTGAGCTCTCATAATTGCTTCAATCAGCACGTCAGCCAAAGTTCATCCCTGGTGTTAGGCTTTTCTCTAGACCAAGCAAAGTAAAGCAAGTCTATTTAGATTGTTTCATCTTCCCGCGACGTTTGTCAGTCGAAATCACTGGAGGAAATTAGAAGATAATAATATAATAACATTTGCTCTTCAATTCCAGTTAGGCGTTATCCCTCGTCAGA
>NW_008767635.1:0-447 GCF_000715545.1 Opisthorchis viverrini
CTAGAGGTCGAAAGGTAGTCTTGTTCTAGAACGACACATTACCGAACTCAACTGGGGCATTCGTTAATTTTATCAAACTGTTTGTGTAGGACGTTTTTTGTTTTAAATGGCATGATGCGTAAGAAGCGGCAGTGTAAGTCATCACTGAGGACAAGTTTTCAAATGTTGAAATGCGTTCAGCTAAGCACCGTCGTCTAGATAAACTGCTTCCTGTATTTTAACGAACTACATACAAAATAAATAAGGTAGCCTTGACAAACCCGATGGGTTTCCTAAACATCTAAGCCTTCTGTGATGAACATGACTGATACTCTATTCGTTGCTCTATTCATTATTCTCTTGTTTTAATATTCCATATGCTGTACATATCCGCCAATTCGAATACATACGTGCTGTCTCTTACACTTTGCTGAATTCAGGATTTCTAGTTCGTCCGGTTATACCAAT
>NW_008767636.1:0-447 GCF_000715545.1 Opisthorchis viverrini
AAAAACGAAACCGATTTCCAACGTACCGCCCTCAGTCCTTGGGCAGGTACGTGGGTGGATGACTCATACATGTATACTTCAGGTGGAACGACGTGGAAATACGCTCAGACCGTCTGTTGAAGTTGTGTACGCATGAACCATGATGTTAGAAACTTTTCATCAAGATCAAGTGCAATTATTTTGAAGAGCATCAGGTAGGATAGGATGAAGGTTTTGGTGAACAGAGTTGACATAGACCTTTAACCCAGGAAACCAGCTCCTGAAGGTCATATGATTGTTATGAAAGTTCGTCAGGGACAGCTGTCGCGTGTTTCGTGGAAGACTGAATTGGTAGCGGAAATTAAATATGAGTGAATGCGCGAAGATGTTTGGAAATGAGGGTGGTCAGCTTCCAAGAATCCCAAATTCGAATACAGATACCGTGTGTCTCAAAAGTTTTGAAAAAAA
>NW_008767637.1:0-447 GCF_000715545.1 Opisthorchis viverrini
CTGGAACTAGTGGCTGTGAATTTTGAATAAGCCGGTAATAACTATACTAAGCTAGTGATCAAACTTGATTACTACTAACAAAACTGTAAACACTTCTCAATCAAATTGAAAGTGCTTGGGACCGACTGAGAAGTCATCGTTGCAGAGAGGTTTAGCAAACAATCGATGGACGTGAACACTTCTGTCTATCCCGGGGAACCAGGGCAACCGTAAGCTGCCAAATCTGACTGATAAATGAGATGTTTGTCCAGCTAGTGGAGCATGCCAGAGCTAACTGAATTTAGGGCCGCTGATCCTTTGATAACAACACAGAAATCAGCATTTATCTCTGCAGTGCTCCTAGTGTGAACACGTATATCCCAACTTTGCCATGACATGCACATCCTTTATTAGAATAATTATCTACTGTGAATCTCTTCTTTTGCCCGAAGCACTTTTTTATACGTA
>NW_008767638.1:0-447 GCF_000715545.1 Opisthorchis viverrini
TCCATGATCGTTGTCCGAAAAATTCACAAAGGCTGAAGCGGTATTTATCCCATAGTAACAGGCGCGCAGCCGAATATACCAGAAACCATCTAAGAGGACTCGGCGTCCCCTAAAACCGAGGCCCAGGCACTCTTCAAAAACATGACCAGAGAAAACGCAGATAAACCGGCCCTTCGTGATATTCGGAACCGCAATAACCCAGAAGTCCCCATAGAAGAACACACGAAATGGGCGACGATACTAGAACACAAGAGCATCAAGGAAATAAGCTCACAGCTTCCTCCTCGTGGGACGAAAATAGGTAACCAACGAGTGACCCACCATGAGTGTCTGGAGCTTGCACTGTGCAGGTTTGCATTTTGCCCCAGAGACCTCATCACATCCAATCTTTGCAAGATGTAACCGTGAACGGCATCTTATTGACTTGGCCTTCGAGGTAGAGGTGGC
>NW_008767639.1:0-447 GCF_000715545.1 Opisthorchis viverrini
TCCTGTGCAGTTGAGCTGATTGCTCACCGTACGTATGATCGTCCGGAAGCTCGGTTTGGCCTTACCTAAATTATTTAAACATGTATGTGGCAACGGTTACACTTTAATATACCTTATAGGTGCAGCCAGTCAGAGGCCTCAAGATCCACGAATATACCGCCATGGAACTTCTACAAAAATACGACATTCCGGTTCCAAAGTTCATCGTCGCACGAAGCTTATCAGAAGTGGAGGCTGCCTGCAAACAACTAGGTAAGTCATTTTTATCCTCTTTGGCGAGCACGCTTTTGTTCGCAAGTTCAATTCTCCTGAGGTGTGGTTAACCTTTGACCCGACAGATGGGTAGGGAAGATGCTACGAAAAGCCTGTCGATGCGACTCGGCCTACGGGATGATGTCTCCTTGATTCCTCTTGTGCATGGCTAGAGACGCTGCAAGATATGGCTTT
>NW_008767640.1:0-447 GCF_000715545.1 Opisthorchis viverrini
TCAAGCAAACTTGACAGCAGGGAAACTGATCGTATGTATGACCCTAAGAGAAAACGATATCGAAGAGAAGCTCGTCCCTAGACGTCGAAAATCTGGTGTTTAAACTAGAATTTGATGCTTCAGAAACACCCTTATCGAGCCCGAGATCGACTACAGTCTCAAAGGAGTACCGAACGAAGATAACCTCATCCTGAAAGGCCCCGCCAGCCAAGAGACCGTACAGGTTAAAAGAGCTTGAATACTTTCCCCATAGTCCAGTCGGTATCGAAATCAGGCTTGCAGAAAAATACCGCCTCTGGCTCTCTCCCACCCTTCATGTGGCTGATCTGACTAGCGCCGTTCATCCTTCAACCACATCACGTGGTCATGCGTTGACTGGCTCCTCAGGTGTAGACTTCTCAGATGGAAGTTTCACCTGTCGGCATTTCAGCTTAGATTGGCTCCACT
>NW_008767641.1:0-447 GCF_000715545.1 Opisthorchis viverrini
TACATCAATAAATAACGGCCTCCACGGAGGATTTAGTAAATAACAGGTCATAGACGGGTAGTGAAATGAACAGATCCTAAAAAACTCGGCCACAAGAGCGTTTTCATCATTCTTTAGACTAGTCAGGGCAGAGGAATTGGTTGATGAAATAGTGACGTCTATGATTATTGTAGTTCCACGTGATGAGTCCGAATGAAGACGAAAGAAGCTCAGGTTACGGAGCTTTCTGATATGCAGTCATATCATGCACCAAAGCCGTGATTCTCCAAGTCTGGAAAGTATGACTGAATGATCCCGGTTATCGTGGGCTTTACCCGTCCAAGGCTTCTTCGATTTTCCACTTGTATCTCCGGTGCGCAAGGGATGGTCGCTCGGTGCTTCGCGTCTCTCCCATTCATTCTCCGCTTGTCCCGGCACAATGATTCCCATGAGTTCACGCAAAATGGG
>NW_008767642.1:0-447 GCF_000715545.1 Opisthorchis viverrini
TTCCACGCGAAAAATAGAAAATCATTGCTATCTGGTACGTAAGCACAATAGATGTTGGAGCTAAAGCGCGTTAGCAGCCGATTGAGGAGTGAATAATTTGACAAATGACAATAGCTCGGCCAGTGGTTGGAATGTGTGTTAGCTAACCGCAAGTTTCAATGGCTTTGGTATACTGCGAAACAGAAAATCAAACATTCTATGGATCGTTGTTGCAAAAAAAATTATAATCACCAACGCTAAGATTGCGACCGCACATATTGTTGAAAATATCATTGTGAAAGCCCTACCCACGACCATATTTAATATGAATTTAGTGCGTTAAATCAGTTAGGTATATGTGAGCCTTATTTTGTTCCATTAAGCACGCCCGCGAACAATAAGCACTCACTAAAGTTCATGGCGCCACATCCCGCGACTGATCCGAATAGCCTCGATTTTTAACAAACA
>NW_008767643.1:0-447 GCF_000715545.1 Opisthorchis viverrini
TCATCTGACGCGCACACTGGACCTCTCCACACTGGGGTCACTTCGTGAGTAACCTGTAGTCGTGGAGAATCTCCGCTCTGTGTTTAATGCAAGGTGAAGTGTAGTATGGAACTTGCGCAACTTTTTGCAGCATTCGTACATGAAAGTTGCACAAGATGCGTGAAAATTTTCAGATATTGAGAAAGCTATGTGCATATGAGAGGTTTACTTTGCTGTCCAATATCTTGCAAGTGTTTCGTTAGTATTTTCTGATAAACGACTTCGCGCTGAATGGTTCTCAGTACCAGCCTTTTCTAAGTCACCAGCGACAAACATACAAATTGCTGTAGTAGGCACAAGTCCAATGCGGCTGTGCTTACTAGATAGGTATCAAATGTTCCAATTCAGCTTGTATGAAGAAATAATCCCTAGTGTTGAATGTGTTTCAAAAGCTTCCGTCAATGGAGG
>NW_008767644.1:0-447 GCF_000715545.1 Opisthorchis viverrini
TCAGATAGACGTGGTCCGCGAATTCCGGTTGTTTTCCATCCCTACCTGAACGCGTGAATGTGTAAACGCAGTAAAACGCTTTTGCCACAGGGACCCCCCTGTTATAACAAATTGAGTAAAACTGGGCAAGTTGCCTAGATTCACTAATTTCGCACTGGAAGACAGTTTTACTGTGAATTTATGTTTTGATTTAAACAAATCGACCAATCGCAAGACCGGATCGTTTGCAAAAGTCAAAAAGATCAAACCGTTTGATATCAATAATCGGATCTGGCTGGCTTATTGAAATTCATTACAGCATAAAGTTGAATGGAGATTGTTGGTGGATCTCATTGAAGATCAGCCACGAGTGGCTGAACGGTTTAGTCCTCAACTCCTAAGCGGATGATTGCGAGTTCGAAGCATACTGACTGTTCATCAGATGCATATTGCTTAGTACTACTCGGC
>NW_008767645.1:0-447 GCF_000715545.1 Opisthorchis viverrini
TTTCATTATTATTGTGTGAGCTTCACGCCCCCATTCAGATAACCAAATGAAGTTTCTTTCCATCGGCTACCTTATGTTTCAGTTATCACGAAATGGAAGTGTGATTAGCATATGATTCATGGAACCTTTTCACCTACAAATTCACGATGAAACCAACATGTAACGCTAACCCCTATGTTTCATTTAAAATTCTGAAAACCGAAAATCCGCAATTCTCAGGCTATCCAGCCGCAAGTTTTAATTATGAAATAAGAACCAAACAAATTTTAGCGGAGAACTCCCTTGTGTCCAGATATAGATGTGACCTGGAATTTCTCATCTCTTCTCACAATTTCGGGCACGATCTTTTTGAAACAAACAAGCTGTTGTTAGGCAAACTCGGAACATACTCCACAGACTTAGAGCCATTGAATTTGATACGGTTGAAAATTGAAATTCATCCAAAGT
>NW_008767646.1:0-447 GCF_000715545.1 Opisthorchis viverrini
GTGAACACGATCCGCAGACTGATGGCTACAAATAGACGGAGACGGCACCACGTTCTCGTGGTTTCCGCTTGATCTCCATTCGGAACCACCATACCGCGTTGAACGGCTTACGGACAGACAAAATCGACCTAAGGCGAGCTAGATCACGGCAGTTGAGCGATGTCTCAAACCGGATTCTTGGTATCACCAACGACTCTCTTGTTGCTCATGAACCCTTGATGGGCGCATTTTACAAGGTTTGCTGTGTTGATGTGTTCTGCGTAAATGTGTGGCTTATTTGAAACGTTCCGAGGTGTGAGTTGCTTACCGCAATTTTTGCTTTTTATTTCGTATATTCTTATGTCCACTCATTCAAATGGTATTTTTCTGATACATTAGCAGTTTGCATATGGCCCGGTTGCTTTGAAACGTCTTGTATTCTATGCTCCCAGTTAGCACCGGTGCAGA
>NW_008767647.1:0-446 GCF_000715545.1 Opisthorchis viverrini
GGTAACCACTGGGATTCGCGTTTACCGCTAAAACGAATACAGACCACATATAAAGGAGAGTGAAATATATACGACGATACGTTTGTCGTTGCGTTTCACAGGCAACGTATTATGTAGATAAGCAGACATTTATTGCACACACTCATCAGAAAGCAACTGCATAAGCTACGGCACGAAGTAAACCTAACATTTATTCGGACATCGAATCCAATCTGATGATCAACTCAACTAGGTCCGAAAAGACCCTTGTTCGCAAACAACTCACCCATGCAATTCATCTCACCACCGGTGGCCTAAATGGATACCCGAGAACTGCTTCCAACTGATAAATCACAGCAAAGGCAAAACCGGTAGCTGGTTGCCGAAGGGCTCTCAAAAACCGAATAAATATCATATTATACCAAAACTTGTTCAATAAATGCTCATCGATTTTTTCAATGACTACT
>NW_008767648.1:0-446 GCF_000715545.1 Opisthorchis viverrini
CCTACATTTCCGGTGATAAGCATACCGGTAAAACTGCGAGGAGGCTTGAAACTTTTGTACATGCTTTGGTGTTGGCTCCATTCCAGAGAGCTGGGTAGAACTGTACCTTGGATACACTCGTCGAGGAAACTAGATTACTGAGAGGTTTATTGCAGTCAAGTAGCTACCCTGATCGCTTTATCGGAAATAAGGGTAAACATATTCCTGAACCGGACTAACAATTCCGAACAGTTGTGTGCAAAAAATATACACGGGCTATGTCTCTGCTGCCAATCAGAATGTTGGGTTCAGTTTTACCTACACATCATTGCACTTATCAATTCACGTGCGGTTGTGGTGATGTGTGGATCGTTGGAACTGACAGGAGGCTCCAAACGCGCGTGTCTGAAAACTCAGCAACTCATCAGCTGAGTCTAGCCCAACGCTGATCGAATCCAGGGTCAAAT
>NW_008767649.1:0-446 GCF_000715545.1 Opisthorchis viverrini
ATGTTTTGTCCTGACAATACAGCCGTGTTGCGAGTTCTCTGTCGTCTCCCTATCGCGTGGACTGGCAGCCTCAGTGCAGGCGTAACCCATTGACGGCTACCCACGACACAACAAACTGTTACAAGACTCACGGATGGATTTGAGTGGTTCCAGGGCATTTAAATCCAAAACGAAAGGTCATTTGTTGCACATTTTGCAACGGAACCTCCAGGCGATTCACGCCCCCTCTGTGTTCCAAAATATCAGTATTGTATTAGACCGAACAAAGTGATGGTCCGTCCTGCGATTTTTTTCAGACTACTCATATTGTATTGAAAACTATGGCTCAGTCTGTTACGATGATCCAACAAAACCCTTTAAGATCGGGTCTCAATGATTGCAACGAAGTCAAGAAGGACTTCCCGCTCACTCTGTTATTTCAAGTTTCCAGAGGGTTCTTCATTGTT
>NW_008767650.1:0-446 GCF_000715545.1 Opisthorchis viverrini
TCAACTCGCGTACTCAAGTGTGGCCTATATTCTTCCGGATAATTTTGCCCTTTCTAGGTCGGCCTTTTGTCGTTAGAATAAACTGTGGTAAGCAGAAACCCAATGGCGCTCATCAGTTGATGTCCGACACGGTCGCTGAGTTGATAGACGTCTTGGCGAACGGTGTCTCTGGGGTTTACAATACTCACACCGTCCGTCTTCAGTGCATTTGTGATAGTCCTGCTAGGGCCTTCCTGAAGTAAATGAAGGGATATACGGGATATTATGGCTGTGATTATTGTACACAAAAGTGTGTGCACATCGGCACACGTATAACTTTTCCCTCGTTGACAGCTCCCTTGCGTCGTGGCCATGATTTCCGGACCAGAAAGCAAGAGAAACACCATATAGGTCCAAGTCCGCTGGAGGAGTTAAATCTTCCCATGATTGACGGTTTCCCACCAGAT
>NW_008767651.1:0-446 GCF_000715545.1 Opisthorchis viverrini
GAAATTTAATTACAACTGTTCAGCTGAATGATTATTTTAGTGCTTAGCTTTCAGGTCATCCGAAGGAAGTGCGAGAGCTGAGGTACCGCATTTCTCTCCAGCCTAGAAAGCGTAGTCGAGATTTGGATTTAGACAATGGACCTGCCGGAAAGTAAGCTGGGTTTCAGCCAATGAGCTATTTTGATCATATCATTTTATTAATGATAGGAGGTGAGTCGTCACGTCGTTACATGCAAAGAGGAAACTATTTCAGCTCCGTCAAACTTAGCACCATCTCAGCGAACGAGGAAGTATAGTTTTGTAGATCCGTTACATTTGATAATAAACGGTTTCAAATATGTAGTGTGTTTTCATTCCATCTTTTTGTGTATGCCCCGACTAAATATGTGCTGTAGTGATGATTATTTTGGTTGTCACCAGGGAAATGATTATTACACTGATTTTTA
>NW_008767652.1:0-446 GCF_000715545.1 Opisthorchis viverrini
TTTGCTGATTACTCTGTAACTTGATTCCGCTGGCATATGCTCGCACACAAAACGTGTGTTTGTGCACGAATGAACTAGAATCCAGCTGCAAAGGTGACATCGCTCAGTTTCACAATGGTTCGTTCAAAATCAAGTTCAGTTTTAACCGTATGCATCAGGATGTCTTTCACAACTCTCTTCACCTCTCCCGAGTGGGCTTGCACCGAAGGACATCAGAACGCGCCTATGTTTACAAAATAACGCCTGCGTACAATTTAATGAACGAAAATGGATTTCCGCATCAGAAGTACCATAAGAAACGAAACGATTGCTACCCAGAGCCTGATCAACTATGGTTTAGGGAAATTTATACTGATGAACAGTTTGCAAAGCTGCATTCTTTGGCGTTTCCCAACTGATAATTGCATGGTGCACGCATTGGCGCACAATGCACAAAAGTTTTATTG
>NW_008767653.1:0-446 GCF_000715545.1 Opisthorchis viverrini
ATTCCAACAGACGTTTGTGCTCAATAAGAATGTCAGGTCCATAATTCATTGGATCATTTAGGGCGAAATATTTCCATAAATATGTTGGATTATTTGAGTAGTGTTTACGTCGCAGGGCGCCGTTGCAAACGAAACATACACTGCGGGTTCATAAACCCCAACATATTTGCACAATGCATAACGCTACACATCGATGTCTATGTGAAAATCGTAAGACTGATCATAGTGCAAATAGTAAGCACGTTTATTTTGATTCCTGTGCGTCGTGAATATCAGCAACGCTTGACTGGCAGAGCGCCTTCTATGTTTGGTCCGAAACTTAGGTTAATCATCTTCACATTGCCGGTCACATTCAGTTACTGTCTAATCCCCACCCAATGTTTCTTTTCACAGAGGCTCCAGAAGAGGTGGCACTGGATGCCACATTGATGGATGGTGCGTAAAAC
>NW_008767654.1:0-446 GCF_000715545.1 Opisthorchis viverrini
TTTTTTCCAGACAACAAGAACAGTTCAGTCTGCCGTAGATCTTACTTGTGGATAAATCATCAGTTATATACGTTAGGATATATGGTGCCCGGTAGAATTGTTTTTAGTTTTAAACACCATTTATACCCCCTCTTAATTCGCTCAATACCATTTTCACCGTAGGTTGTAGAACTAACTCAACGCCTAGGAATCCCACTCAACAACTTCAGCAAAGACTCTCCTGAGGGTTCCATTGCTTCTGATCACACGGCAGCGACAGAAGAGGGAGATCGCTGTCTGGCAAACGACACAGCAAGTGGCCCTGCAACAGATGCCCTCCTGGCTGGGATTGATGGACAACTACTCATCGCCAACCAGCTTCGTCACTTGCTCAACACATCCATGGAGCAGTATACCCAATTGCTTAATCAGGTAATAGTGCTGCTTGAAGCCTTGTTGTTTTCTTC
>NW_008767655.1:0-446 GCF_000715545.1 Opisthorchis viverrini
AGAAAATTTGCCGTAGACACGTACGCGTCCACAAGAGGAGGCTTCCAAAACTTTTAAAAGATACAAGAATTTAGAGTGAACACACTGACACACTATCACACCGGTAAAGTCTCCCAGGACCAGAGCAGTTAAGAGCAGATTTGAACTCGAGAAAGCCCATTGTTGGTCACTCGAAATGGTAGCGCAGTTCCAGCACCTGTCGCGAAGATGTGGTTAATGCAACACGGGTCATGACGAAACTCAACTTGATTCTCGCCAACCTTTCTCCCGATTATTATTCGACCTGCGCAGGATAATGCCAGTGGACATCTTGGAAGCTATGGCCACTAGGCTGATGCTATGGTGGTTTTCCAAAGAAGTCCTTGCACCCTTTTGAATATGAGAATCAACGTCACTATTCTGCCGTTCTTCGTTCCGGTAGTCGTCAGGATAGCCAAGAGGGACTC
>NW_008767656.1:0-446 GCF_000715545.1 Opisthorchis viverrini
TTTTTTAACGAGCATTTCATTCTTTGGATAGGAAGTGCACTGTTCGTTACAAGGCGTCACAGGTTGGTCACTGTTATTTACAGACTGGAAGCTGTGATTTCTCGCTAAACTGCTATCCAGAGACGCGACTACCTTAGATTGTAATAGATAGGCATTTCATATTTTAGACGGTAATTTGCCTACAGAAGCATCCATGACAAACTTTCTAGGTTCGCAAAAGATCTCCTCCAAGAAGGCTATTACATGAATCGATTTAGCACTTTGGGTCGGCAGGATGGAGGTTCCAAGCGAATCCTACTTCTTGATATGTTTGCACCCAGGTATTACGCTGAACATTGTATTCAGAACACTTCATAAGCGGGGACTATGGCTTCAGTCAAATTGCCTTAGCACGGTAACATGTTGGTTCAGTTTGTTGGTTTACACGGTTTTGTAAAGAAACCTCA
>NW_008767657.1:0-446 GCF_000715545.1 Opisthorchis viverrini
GCTACCGACATTCTCCTCTATAGAAAACGACACTTTTATCATTATCAAAGTGGGTGAACGTAACGATTAGGCCTGCTTTGCTGGACTCTCATTCTCCATCAAACTGGCTTATTTGGAACGGCAACTATGAGCCGAAATTAGCCTTTCGACGGTATCAGCAGTGTATCAACCTTCGGGACCGTGTTCGATAAGCAGTTCCGCAACGTAGTGTCAAATCTCCACAAGTAAACTAATCATAAGAGAGGGACTCAGCTGAGATTCAGTTTAGTATCTTGTTGAAAACAAATTGGTATGTAGATGAGCGCATTTCGCGAATCGCGTAGAATTTGAGTTTAGGTAAACCACAACGTTGACAGAAACCTGGGGGGTGCGCTTGCTTGATGAGCTCCCCTTAACGGCGAAACCGGCAAACTTTTGTGATATGTTCCTCCAAGTCGACATAAACC
>NW_008767658.1:0-446 GCF_000715545.1 Opisthorchis viverrini
GAGATCAATGCACCGGTGGTAGTGTCATCACTTTCGGGTGGATTAATGGTTAGCTTCTTCAAGCCTATTGACCTTTGTTATTACCGTTATTACCGTGATTGTCATTATATGATGTGGCTAAAGTGTAGTAACGTGAACTAAGGTAAACAAAACTTTTGTGTTGCAATGCTCTCCATATATAACTTCCAAATGGATATCAATGACATCCACAAGTGTTTTGCTACATTTCTCCCCATAACAAGACAGCATGCCTGGTACGACCGAATATATTTGGTATTACAAGTGGCCCATTATAGATTTCTTTTCGAGGGACCTGACCTGCAATATTCCTTGAAGTAATCCTCTGGTTCACCGTCCTATCTCCTTTGCACCCTAGCCATTACATTGTGTCTCGAACTTTATCTTTATCTTTATCGAGCTTTATCTGTACTGATGTCGACAGCGGT
>NW_008767659.1:0-446 GCF_000715545.1 Opisthorchis viverrini
AGTTGTGTAGTCCAGTTACGTTTGGAGCTAGTTCTCCCATTAGTATGTTATCGCCAGTGCCACCGAGCTCCTGGTCCAAATGTCTCTCCACCAGCTTTGTTCAAGGATGGGTGTGAAATCTCCAGTCATTTGCTTGCATTTGCATTTCCAGACAACTGGAAAGAATTTGTGGTAGTGCCCATTTTCCAACAAGGGCTCTTAGTGAGTGTGGTCATCACAGGGGATCAGCGTGATCCCAGGACTCTTGGCCTCACTTATCCTTGGTCCCCTTATGGTGGTCCATTGATTCCGTCCTGATAGGGGTTGTGCTTATCGAATCTCCACAGTCCGTCAGGAGCCTGTGGGGGCGAATAGACAATCCCTAGATCTCAAGAGACCTGTGTGTCGAGCTACAGTGTGGTTGGGAGACGTGACCAAAGTGAGCTGCCTCCAGGTCTTCGATAGCC
>NW_008767660.1:0-446 GCF_000715545.1 Opisthorchis viverrini
GCTTCAATAAGCAAAGTGTTCAGTTCGATTCGCGTGCGAATAGATAGAGTATCGATCGGGGATGGAAGGTTGTACGTCCTTGTGAATTCTTTACGGTAGTCTTCTTCATATCGGCCTTTATCATCTGGGATATTCTTGTAGCCGTGAACAACAAGTTTCTTGGACTCCACATACACCCGAATATTATCAAGTCCAAATTCAGGCTCCAACGGGACTTCAACGTGAATTTTCTTTTCGGTCTTACCATCATCCAAGACGGTCAGTCCATTTTTACCTGAAATAAAAGAGAACGTTTGAGGAGAAACAAAATGTTCTAAAAAGTGTGAAGCAAGTTATATGCACTAGGCTTTTGGTAAAAAACGCATGTGACCGTGTTAGAGTGCTGCGTAGTTGTACACGCTCGATAGGAAGATGAAAGAGGTATTTCATGGGTAGCCATCTGGATG
>NW_008767661.1:0-446 GCF_000715545.1 Opisthorchis viverrini
ATGGGACGGTGATCAGATTTGCCGAGCACAGGGCATTGCATGTTGAAGCACTCGTGACAGTCCCAGATGGCTTGTGCGGAGCCTGGTGTGGTTTTGAGTGAAAGCCTTCGACAACCAGGTAGACCCAAGACAAGTAAGACTGCCGGATGGAAATGTGGAGATCCAGGAAAAGCCATAATCCGGTATAAGTACGCTTCTGCAGAAACCAGCAAAACAATCAACTGGTTCTGCGGTAGTGGCATGATCCGTTGATTGCCTTAGGTTTCAGAGTAATACCGTACTAGTATCTTTACGAATGCTACCCACAGTAAGCAAGTAATCACTTGCTGGTCACTTATTGGTCTTGTCGTCCGCAGGATGACCGAATGTCAGACAGGCATCGATGAGGAAAATTCATGCAAGAACAACGATAGTAACGCGTAACACACTACTCATAAGGTTGCTAA
>NW_008767662.1:0-446 GCF_000715545.1 Opisthorchis viverrini
ATTTTTAGACTGACCAACCGGCCACAAGCGTGCAAATGGAACATTCTCGCCTTAAATTTCAGTGGTGTCACTCTCTACATGGTCGATTTGTTGAGTTTAAATTCATTTGGTTTGACTAACCAATAATTATTTTAAATGGGTATGTAACTTACTGGCATATCTATTCTGCCCATCCGCGTCTGCTGGCGACAAATTTACTGAAAGAGAACCAATGCAAGTATTATGTGTAGCTTGCAAGCCAATCGAAATATGCGTGCACAGATAGCGGAAAACGAAATGCACACATTATACATTAATTTCTTTGCAGAAAATAATACTTATGTTCTCCAAGAAATGGGAGGCAAATCAACCCTAAGATATCCATGTCGCTTCACATCGTCTCGCACACTCAACTTACGTCCGAGGATCATCAGAAGTATAGTTGGGCACCGTAGCATGTTTGTCCT
>NW_008767663.1:0-446 GCF_000715545.1 Opisthorchis viverrini
GTTGGGTTCGAACCACATACCTTCCTGTCAGTAAGTTGAAGACGGTCGAGAATGGGCTTTACGGACCGCACTTTCAAACCCCGTCAGCTGTTATGGAGGCCGCATGTGCACGTGTGCCTTATAGTCCTGATTTTCCTCCACCTTGAGAATGTGTTCGATTCTGCCGACTAGTTAGTTCTTTACAACACGCCTGCGCAATTGAGTATGCTCTAGAAGTTCGCAGATGGGGTGTGCTGTTTATGTTTGTACACTTGTGAACGCGTAGGAGTTTATGGGGGCCCCCTAAAATCTTTGCTGCAAGTTGTGATGTGTGACAAGGATCTCCACTCTGTTCATTTTGTTTAAGTTCGCCATTGATGAAGTGACGAGGCGGAGTCTGAAAGGTCCCCAAAACCCGGTGTTCAGATCTAGCCAAACAAGAACCTTGTCAACCTGGAATATGCAGA
>NW_008767664.1:0-446 GCF_000715545.1 Opisthorchis viverrini
TTTTTTCCGAACTTCAGGAAATCTATGGACTAATCTCCAATATCTTTGTCTGACACAAGACTAAATTCTGGCTTCCTGCTAGCTTTACATCTCCTCGTTACTCAAGCGACCAGGGATTGTCAGTGTGGACTAGCTGTCCAAAATAATGTGAAGGTTACCTTGGTTGATTTTCCACAGCCGCCTACCGCTAAAATCCATAAACCAACTGAAAGATGAGAGACGTGGGACGAAACGCTTGTCGCTGACACCTTCCAATCTTGGATGACAGACAAACTTTGCCGTCTGCTTTGCAGAATTTCGGAGCTGGAAGACATCCCGCAAAATTTCGGAGTTGATAATGTCCCCGCATAAAAAGCAGGAGACAAACACATGACGGACAATTCTTGCAGAATGAGTCCTTTATGCAAAACAGTCGGGGTTATGTTTCATACCTTGCTTAACCGATT
>NW_008767665.1:0-446 GCF_000715545.1 Opisthorchis viverrini
CAGCCCATCGCTCACGATGGCGATTCAACGAGTGAATTGCTGTTTCATCTTCCCCACATATTGTTTCACTGACATGTGCCTTCTTTTGGCCGGTTGATCGAATCAGGTGAAGTAGGGCGCAGCTATTGCTTGCAGCGAAAGCCTTCCCTATCTCCTGAGCCCTCGAAATCCACCAGATTTCTCCGACATTATTCAATTTTCTGATTATCCGGTGTTAGCGGGATCTGCGTGTGCTACCACAGTCACCAGTTGCTGGTATGGGTTTTCTGGACGCAATAATATCTGCTAACCACGACGATGTCCAGTGTTCAATTAGAGTCGGATGGCCCGGACAAGCAGTTCTTAAAGCCGGGAGCATTACTTCCTTAGTTCGCCTCCATCCAGCCTTCAAACACTCTTCACCAATTACCTCCAACGGCTTTCTAGACAGATCAGCTCGATACTCT
>NW_008767666.1:0-446 GCF_000715545.1 Opisthorchis viverrini
TGTTTGTAGCTAAATTTTTTGTTCACGTTGGTGATTAGCCAATGTCACAACATCAGTCACTCAGCAAAAGGTGCAAAATCCCTTTGGGCCCCAGAGGTGTGTGACCAATATTGACAGGGACAAGAGGGATGATAATAAGCAGGAAAAATAGCGGTTTACATGTGATACATGCTGGTCTTACTCGTACGCTGGATTACCTCTTCAATGACGTATGCTGTCTGTTAGATGCAAGGATCCAGGACGCAAGTCCTGTAATGTAACTTACTGCCCCATCGATCCATTTCAGGTTCCGGCTGCAGAGGCCGCTGCAGCTGGATATACGGGAATGAGCAATTGGCCAAAATTTTGTGCTCGATTGAATACCCGTGGATAGTCGCCTCTACGCGGCCCGTTTGGCAACGTCTGAAGGAATCTAAAGGAAGTCATATCCATCGCACCCTGTTTAT
>NW_008767667.1:0-446 GCF_000715545.1 Opisthorchis viverrini
GTCCTGGTGATCTGCCTTTCTACAGAGGATGTTAGCAAACAGCTTGTAGTTCAGTGTAGTGTAGAAATGCTTACACAAGTCCAATGACCAGTCTGATTTGAGTCAACAGGCCACCCGCTAGCCGTCCTAACTGCGATGTTTCTCCGGTCTACTATTATCAGTCCTGTACATCTTACGTGCTATATTACGTCAGAATTGTGAAAGCCTCTTGATGAGTACACAAGTATTGAGAATCTAGACGGTTTTGTTTATACCGAACAATTTCTAGGCCGTCAGTTTGATATTAAAATCCAACCGATGTCTTGCAACTGTAGCAGTACACGATGGGGATAGCTGCAATTTATCTTTTTGGAGAATCCCAAAACACAGGGCTTGTCCGTTAGGAGCAGATACTGTGGGCGGACTCGATAAGGATGGAAACGAAATATTCACCACGCATACGACGG
>NW_008767668.1:0-446 GCF_000715545.1 Opisthorchis viverrini
CTTGCACAGAGGGAAAGAAATCGACCAGAAGACTGAGCATACAACACGCCCACTGGCTTCCCGAACGTGTGCAGAAACGCGACGCTGAAGAGCTCACCAAATTTACCAGACCGAGTAACATACTTGTGAACCAAGTCACATAACTTGTGCATTGTGTTTATTTCGGAAGGCTCACCGTCATTCTGACAAAACGAACACAAGTCAATCAATTCATCCTTCACGCATAGGCCTCACCGTAGGGCGAGTGGGCCATACACAGTCTACCATCGATGACTGCGGGATGAGTGTTTGACCAGATCGTGTTGCTTAAAGTCGAAAGTCGACGGAACTGCTATCGCACTGTGGTTAGGGAGATTTCACATCGTTCGAAGGATTGAGGCTTACCGTTTTTCCAATCTGACCAGTTCGTTTTCGAGAGTGCATCAGTGGTTCAACAAGCAATTCTG
>NW_008767669.1:0-446 GCF_000715545.1 Opisthorchis viverrini
AACGGGTTTTAGAAATACTTGGACGTAACCTTAGACTTTTGCCTTCATAATGAAGTCGACACCTAGTGATAAATGTTGACTTTATTACTGAATAGAATGAAGGAATCTTGATTGCTAATTCGATGTTCAATGCGGCTCTAAACAGACTGAAAAAAGCGAAAATGCCTAACTCCTCACAACGTCGACAAATTACCACCCCCCCCCCGTCCTTGAATTATGTCTTTATCGTCGTACTGGCCAAGCCGATCGCTGCGGATTGGTAACTCAACAAATCACAACAAAATAACTAGTGCTGGAAACTACAACTAATAAATTTCGGAAAAGAGCACAGTTCAGGAGATATCAGGGAGGCCATATTGCTGGATGTAACCTCAGGATGCCCAAAACGTACTGCTCCACCAAAATCTCACCAGGAAGGCCGGCAAGCATGCAGGCCAGTCAATCAT
>NW_008767670.1:0-446 GCF_000715545.1 Opisthorchis viverrini
CTCGATCTTGTGTGTCAATCCGTGAATGCGTTGAATCCTTTTCAGTTCAGGACAATATTTCCACACTTTTCACCGTCTGTAAAGAACGGGCGGGGTTGTCTTTCGTGGAAGTTTACTTCATGTACTGTTTATGATTTCTCGATCAGTCAACTACACTAGCCACCGACACGTGTTCAGAAATTCTGATCATTATCAAAGCTTCCTTCAGCGCTGCAATTTACTTCGGCTATGTACAAATGCCGTGATGACGTTAGGCATATTTCAAGAGGGTGGACACCGTCGACTGCGAACTTGACAGCTGTGGACTGAGCTCATGGATACGATTTGTACCAGGATTTATTTTGCTTACCATGAAAACAGTTGCCTTCCGCAGTACTTATGGCCGGATGCAGCTATTGTTTTTGGTTGTTTGACCATTGCGGTGTGCCAAAAATTTTTAAGCCCCG
>NW_008767671.1:0-446 GCF_000715545.1 Opisthorchis viverrini
TACTCTTTAAGCCTTCAGCAATATTTGGTTTATTCTCTGGAACGAAGTGACATCAAGGTACCATCGTCAGCTGCACGCAAGAAGAATATCCTTAGTGGAAGAAAACTAGCCATCCACACAGTGTTTTCTGGGTGGTAATCACAAATAAGGTCTAACGGATTTCCTCGGAATCCTAGGTTGTTCTCTCATTTATTTTGCCCTCTGGTCTCATTGTTATCTTTATCCCTTTGGACGGACTCCTAGAGAACTGTATCCTTTATGAAGATCAGTATAACCGAGCGTCACTCATGTTAATCAGACATCATGTCTTCCCTTTATACTGATCCCCATATGTGATATCCTGAGAGCTACCATAAGATGTACTGGTTGCAAACAGCAGACGGAGTTTAAACTTCATCAATGGGTGAAATTTTGTTCCTTGACTGTCTTAATGATGCAGAAAGCGC
>NW_008767672.1:0-446 GCF_000715545.1 Opisthorchis viverrini
AGTCTCAACTGCGTTACAGCGCGATTGGTCAAAAAGCGCGCGTGGATGGTCGGCCAAATTGGGTTGGTGTTAAAAGCGCCGCTGGCTGTTTGCACACCCGAATTATTTTCCCTGAAACCATAGGGTTTTCGGAGTTGTGACTTTAACGGGGAGTTAGTCTAATCCACTTGCACCTCCTGGTGACGCCAGCGGCTAGAGGCACAATGCATTTTCTCTGCAAAACCCCTGCGGGTCAAATGAAAACTTTAGCGTCAAATGTTGCACTTCTTTGCATATATGCGTAGACCGAAAACCCCCTCATCTGCCGTCATTTTTTGCGATTGGTTTTAATCGATCTTTTCTGAAAGTTATTGGCGCACCTTCGGCCTTGAACTTCATCTGCTACGGCTTCGGAAGCGGAAACTTGTGGGTGTGGGTGGCATTTGAGAAGACCTTAAATGAGTACA
>NW_008767673.1:0-446 GCF_000715545.1 Opisthorchis viverrini
GAAACGTGCAGTTCACGTGGCACAGTAAAGTGCACCAAATTATTCGACTGGACGGACTTGTTTTGATATCTCCCACGGACTGCAAGACCAAAGTATACATTATCTGGCGTCACCAGGACACAACAGGCCTTTGGCCAAGTAAACATGCAAAGTGGACGGACGTAAGTTGATTTAAACACGAATGGCAAACTGATGATCAATAGCCCCTGCATGAATGATGACATAAACACTAGAGTTTGATTGATTATGCTTGGCGAGTTTGAATTTTGCGACCTTATACATCCATACTTCCATCCTCTTTGCGTGCATTTGATTTTGATGGCCCAGACTGTTGTCCAGTGCGGTATCCACTAGCAGGAGGGAAGTTTCAGATAATCCCAAGGTTTTCTTCAGCCTTCTTAAACACGGTGTGCGATGAACAACATACTGTAAATCGCTCCGTCCTA
>NW_008767674.1:0-446 GCF_000715545.1 Opisthorchis viverrini
GTGTAAAAGTCAGTTTGTACAGGTACCTTGTACAGGTACCTCCGGCAGTAAAGGTTACCAAGACGTCTTCTGGAAGAAGAATCCACGTCGTCTGCTTCGCTGAAATTCAAGGAACTTGTCCGAGATCTCCATGACAAGAAGAATCAGGTGTGATGTGAAGATTTACTTCGCGGAAATGTCTAACGGTATCCCGTAAATTGGGGTTGTTGCACACAGTGACCAGGCGGTTGGTGTTTGGAGAACGAAAAGGGGAGACGACTTTTCATAAACGATTTATGCGTATCAGAACATCACTGCGGATTTCATGATCGACAAAATCCCAAACATCCAGGACCAATGAAAAACCTTCTAGATCAAGGAGCTCATCCAGAATGTTGGTTGAACTGGTGACCGCCTGGTGCGTCTATGCGGTAATTCTGTCAGAAAGCCGTGCAAATCATTCATTT
>NW_008767675.1:0-446 GCF_000715545.1 Opisthorchis viverrini
CTCCATTTTTCAGCTCCGCTTGTGGTACTATTTGTGCTCCGGTTCCCGCTTGCCATCTCCTCCGGTACATCCGACACAAGCACGAACAGAAATTCCTCAGTTTAGTCATTTGGAGCGCGACCTTCTTCGGCGTTACGCGGCCTACCTGTATTATCGCAGTCGTGGGTGGGTTGTTCGTCCTGGTTTGGCTTTGGGTGGAGTTCATTTCCTTCTCTATGCACAAGGTCCTGCTTGGCGCCACGCTGCATTTGGCGTGGTTGTAGATCGTGCTGAAATGGATGGTCAGCAGCTGACGTGTGCTGCTTTGGCTGTCCACGTTCGGGTTGTACATTCAGTGGGAAAGGTAAGAGAAACGACATCTGTGCGTAGTTCTCAAATGAGATATTGTCCTGTGAGTGAAGATGATCTAGGCTGAAAAGACTGTAAGCACTGCACAGCTGTTTGAT
>NW_008767676.1:0-446 GCF_000715545.1 Opisthorchis viverrini
CCGTATTGTTGGTAATAAACCGCATATGTAAACATATTGAGGTGCTACCACCGCTGCAAGTATATGAAATGATTCATTGAACTGTATCAAATATTTCTAGAAGGAATAAATTGAGACCCATTAGTAGACGAAGAAAGGCAGAATTTTTTCCGAGCCCTTATGACACATTGAGGCTGCGGCGAATTTAATCATATCGAATTATTATTATTATATTATGGTTAACATGTAATTTGCAATATTTGGTTCTCCGTTGTTTATCACAAAAGAATGCATGTTATAACCAAGTTGCTGAAAATTTGGTACATTATTTTGCGACTGAGGCTCTTCTTCTCGTACTTTGAAGACTCCCCAGAAATGCGCAAGGATTGATGAATACGCAGTCTGCATGCAATCATATTTTCGTACAAACGTTCTAAGTGAACGGAGATGCGTAAATTCATGTCGGT
>NW_008767677.1:0-446 GCF_000715545.1 Opisthorchis viverrini
GATCCATTGGCTGATCGTGGAGCCCATTCATTTCGACGTAGTGGTGATCAGTCCCAGGCGGAAACTTCACTGGATTTGACCAAAGTCATCACGTTCCAGGTGCCACACAACGCAGCCGTGCAAATCTACGATTACAGAGAACGAAAAGCACGAGTTGAATTCGGGCCTACTCTGGTGATGCTAGGTCCGGACGAGCAATTCACGAGACTCAGTCTGAGTGGTGGAAAGCCAAAACGACCCAATGTAATCAAAAGTTTGTGCTTACTATTGGGTCCGGACTTTTGCACAGACTTGGTGGTTGTTGAGACATCGGATCATGCGAGATTATCACTCCAGTTGTCTTACAATTGGCATTTCGCCATTCATCATCCGTTTTCTCAGGACGATGCGGCAAAATTGTTCTCGGTTCCAGATTTTGTTGGAGATGTTTGCAAAGCCATTGCATC
>NW_008767678.1:0-446 GCF_000715545.1 Opisthorchis viverrini
GGTAAGATACACTATCTAGCTAGGTATGCATTCCTTCATGGATCTTGTGGGTAGTTGCCTCGCTAGGTTCCCTATGGTTACATGACGTCTTGCGAAGCGTATCCGTATTGCTGACAGTCGTTCCTTTTACAATGTCACAAACGTGATGAAAGATGCGAAAGAAAAACTGGACGTTTTTGTTGGTTAATTGACAGTCACGAAAACTCTTGACGTGGAGTACACTAAAATCAATATACTGTGTGGCAGAAAGCATGTGTAGAGCGCTGAGAGAGCATAACCTAATGTGAATGCCCTTCACGCCCACAAGCTGTTCTCTAGCACGGCCTGATTTTCTTCGGAGCCGCTTTGTACAGAGGAAAGAGTATACATCTATTTGAGAAGTTTCGGTCAGACTAAACGCGTGAATCATCATCATCATCGACACCGATCCTTCACCGCCGTACAAC
>NW_008767679.1:0-446 GCF_000715545.1 Opisthorchis viverrini
AACCTCCCTCCGGTCAGGTTTGGGAGAACGTAAATGATCACCTGTGTTCTGGATTCGTCACAGACGACTCTCAATCGACCACCGCTGCGTCCTTCACAGATGGCAGGAATAATGTGTGAAGCTTCACCTGGCTAGACCTCCTCGGGGCTCGATGGGATACGTGTTTTTGGGGTGCACTGGGCACTCTAGGTGGACTCATGACATCCGTAGCATATAAGTACTATTCCTGCAGTCAGAAGTTCAAAACAGATTGGCCCCATCACCACCATTAGGGCATCAGTCTAGTAACCATTGCTTTTAGGATGACCCCTGGTTGATCCATCATCAGGAAAGCTATATTTGCGAGAAGCAAGTGCAACAGGTGCTGAAACTGCAGTGCTTCTAGTGATCAAAAAGGGACGCAGCTTATGACTCCGTTGGCCGCCAGGAAATGTGAAAGTATCTGA
>NW_008767680.1:0-446 GCF_000715545.1 Opisthorchis viverrini
CATCACCTATGGTTGACGAACTGCTCGTACTTTGCACCCTCTGTGGCGTGTTTCGGCTGCATGAGAGGTATCCTGAATGTGCTGGTCGGTTGCATTTTCACGGAAGGCAGACTGGGGGCACCGTCACTCTGCGCTTGCCTGTTTAGGGGCTTGGCTCTAGTCGGCTAGGTTTAAACAAGCCCCTTGAATTGCACTCTCGCGCTTCCGTTACCTTCATTAGGACATCAGCTGACCTCACTCAACTGAACCACTTGCTGTGCGGACGTGCCTGCTGTTGTCATGGCAAATTAAAGCCAGGGTAGCAATGTCACCTATTTGTATAAAAACTATCCGCTCACACAGCGGATAATGTGCACTCGTTTTTGTCTGTTGTGAGAAAAACACGGCATGTGACATGGTAAGCCCTATTTTCGGCGGGCCTCCGATCAACATGGCAACCAAACTCA
>NW_008767681.1:0-446 GCF_000715545.1 Opisthorchis viverrini
CTGTGTTGGCAGATAAGTTTCCTACATCTTAGTAATAACAGTTTGTTAACAGATTGTGACTGACGGGGGGTGGGCGACCCTTATGCACCAGAGTCTGCAACATGGTCAAAAAGAATGAGATGGTGATAAGGGTACTTCATACTCTAGCGTTTTTAGTCACCTGACTAACAAAAGAAAATGCATTTCAGCGCGGCGAGTCTTAAAGTCGTTCTGATCGAATAAACTGGAGCAGAGTGTTACGAATGTCTTAGACTTATAGAGTACATTAGTTACTGGACGAGCCTACTAGCAAAGCATTCAGATCGCAAATAGAGTTCGGAAAAACTAGTACGTGTCGCAAAATTTCAATAAGTAATGAGTCCCATAAAAATAACTTTCGGGGATCGGAAAATTAACGCACAGTCTTTCTTTCCGAGGATCGGATAACACACAACCCATAGTGGAAG
>NW_008767682.1:0-446 GCF_000715545.1 Opisthorchis viverrini
TTCTTTGTAGCTCACAATTTCTTAGTGTTGGTACACCTCTGGCAAATCGTGGACAGTCAAGTTCCTACCCACCGGCTATATCTTCGGATTTCATGTCATTCATAACACGCACTTGTGTTGTTCCGCTCTGAAAGTCCAGTTTCGCAGACTTCGTTTTAATTGGCTCGAAACAAGCGCTTGTCTGTGTTCGCTCTCAAATTATGTACCCCACAGAACGTATGCCTTTTCGAGTGATTAACTTTTCCTGGGTTCACCTCGTCTCATATGGCTAAATTTACAAATTTTGTGTTCATTTACGTGGAGGAACTCAAAGCCCCGACGAGCCGTGGACCTAATGCTGAGGTGAAGTTCCATGCACCTGGTCATAACTCCGACTTTCGTAACAAGTTCTTGCATTATTCTGTTCTAAAAGCTTTGTTCGTTTTGTGAGCAAGTAGGTCAGGTGG
>NW_008767683.1:0-446 GCF_000715545.1 Opisthorchis viverrini
TCGGGGGCTAAACCAGTCACATCGCTCCGGGAAATAAAGCACAATACTTCGGTCTCGAATGTGTTGGCTTTCCTCACCGAACGCAGATGCGCAACTTTGCCACAATCGGCCAAGCGGTGGTAGCATCCTGGCCTCAGCCAGGAAACGACTAATCTGGAATCAGTCCACATTTGGCCGTAACGACTGGCACCAACGTGCATACATCGCCCTTTCTGCCAAGTGTTTTCTGTGCGAAGGAATGCGCCTCAGCGGACCGACATGAGGGTAGTCTACCTAGGAGGTTACGAGTGCATTGTCATTCTGTTTCCCCTCAGTTGCCTCATCCCCCCACCCCTCCCCTTTCTGTCCCATCCGAACAGTGGTTTCAACTGAATTCGGATGATCACGAGCAAGTGTGAACACTGTGAGAGCCACAACAACATCGCCTATCACAATAACCGCGGATT
>NW_008767684.1:0-446 GCF_000715545.1 Opisthorchis viverrini
TCTGCTATTAACCACAGCTCATGAAACTGAGCATTAACCCACATAATTCTGAGCAAGAAAATTGCTTGGTTTTTGCAATTTTACAGGTTTCCTTCTTCTTGGCGGTAGGCGCTTCTTGACTCAGCGATATAGACTGGCTCCCGGAAATTCCAGCTAGGAGTCTGTGCGTTGTTGAGGCGTTGAGCGTTCAGACAAGTCACTTGGACGATCTATGAATTTCAACTTTCGCAAATCTGTGCAGTCTTGTCTGTGGGGTTTGGCTTGCTTCAGATGTATTAGTCAGCGGGCCCGTCGAGAAAAGCACCTGAGTTCAACTTCGCTCCGGACTGCCAGCGTTTGGTAAGCAGATCAGCGGGCAATCCCCTCAGCCGTATAGTCCTCACTGGAATACCACGAGAGCACGGACCAATTTTGCGACCGAAGCTGGCTTTTACGATTTTGGCAAC
>NW_008767685.1:0-446 GCF_000715545.1 Opisthorchis viverrini
GACGCAACCAAGATGCTCACATTTTCCAGTTGAACTGTCAAGGACCCCGATCATTCAAGTAACGACACAAAATATTTATGGATAAGAATTAAAACGCTCGCTGATCCTTTGAATGAAATGGACAGCCAGTTCGTAGCCCCAAAGAACGATAGTTGAAACGCTTGAAATGCTAACGTCATGAGTCGACTAGCGGAGTCAAAAATGTCAAAGCGGGCAATCGAGGAATGGCTGCAGTGTGTGAACACCAAAGGCAACTCATTAGTATATCTGGGTTAGCCAAGTTCTATTGAATCAGTTGAACCGGCCTTAGTTCCAGTGCGTTTTAGCTCAGTCATTATTGCTACCTTGAGGATAAAGAAGAATGCTTGTCACTTTTGAGGAGGTGAGTAAATATACCTATTACCACCTTCAGATTTTTTGGAAAATTTTTGGCAGTTCACACCGAT
>NW_008767686.1:0-446 GCF_000715545.1 Opisthorchis viverrini
TTGCACTTTTTGTTAAAGTGAATGAGTTAATTTTCTCGCCGGCCGTTCATGTTATTCTATAACTAAGGTGTCTCATGAAATGAAAGCGCGCTCAAAATACCCCACAATATTTTTCGGACGAACTACAACGGCTCCGAGTTCACTGTTGTTACATCCGGTAATCTTGAATTTGGGTCTCTCGATGCACGAGAGATTGTAGCCACCCCAAATACGGAGACCAAAGATGGTCTGTTTCGGCAACTGTAGGTAAGCTGCAAATTATTCGCTGTGAAAATGGCGACGATCGCCATTTTTTACCGCCGCTCAGTATTCGCACAATGGAATCGATTTATCGAAAGCTACGGCACTTTCAGCCTTGCCGCTTTATGGTGCAGAATGTCTATGTACATTGTATATGTTCCTGTCTTGTTGCAAATTAACTACTATCGCCATTTGCTCAAGTGAGC
>NW_008767687.1:0-446 GCF_000715545.1 Opisthorchis viverrini
AAAAATGCGTTCACACTTTAGCCCATCTTTTTTGTGTTGCCAGAATAATCTTAGTTTGAACGTTCTTTCAAGCAGAATGCACTTCGTCAGAAAGCATAGACTGACAGAACAGGCACTTCCGTAATTTAATGCCAGTGTCTTCAATGAGCACTATTCATAGTGTTGCTGTGAACACTTCATTCGCATGGGTGGATTTCTTTCAAGAATATCGTCCCAACTGAATCTGATTATCCATTTCATTTGCAAAATGTCATAAGTTGAGTTAGAAATCATTGTTAGAAGCAAGCTCCTTTGTACGTGAGTACATCTGTTGGTAGTTTGTTAACTTACACAAGGGAGCATACTCAGACAGCAGACCGTTGATCTCTCCAACTGAAATAGACGGAAAGAGATTTTATGGATGTTTATTTCTCAACATGAATGTGAAACAATTGCTGCGAGTGTCA
>NW_008767688.1:0-446 GCF_000715545.1 Opisthorchis viverrini
GCATAGGCTCCGAGCGGTATCTCTGGTGTCTGCCTCATAAGCAACGAGATCACGTTTACTTCGCCTGTATGCTGCATATGTGAGCTGAATTTGACTTGAATACATCGCTGAGTAGTATACGTGTGTACCACCAGTCAAGGGTTCACGTGTGGGGCTTGACCCTCAATGTCTCGGTACATTAGCTATTTGAGCTACGTATGACCTTGTACATTTTCTCCGGTAAGTGTACGGTCACTCCAGTCACTGCACTGCTTGTAAACAAAGTTACGGGGACTACTAGCATAACGTACCCGTATGCCTGCGCAAGCTGTTTCAGCTTGTGGTGCGTACCTTCAGCGCTCCATTTATACAACGTATCCACGGTTTATGTAATGCTGCCTATATGACTCGCTGAACCACGAGGACAAAACCGATCAGGGAAATTTGGGCGAAAGCCTCGATCCTGT
>NW_008767689.1:0-446 GCF_000715545.1 Opisthorchis viverrini
AAGTAAACATTCGATACGACTGGACTTGTGTGTTGTGTGATCGACTATCTAGGCGGTGTTCGCCGGAATCACATCGCTGTGATCACTTTCAGGCTATCTTACCGCAATCGGCCTATTATTTGACATAATCAAAGTTTTTCCATGTGTTCTGTCCAATGGAATTTGGCTAAAACCGATCAATTCCTTGATAAGCGTTTCTCCTCGGTAAAGGTGAGCATTGGTTAAATTTAGCCAAAAAAGCCCCGGTTATTTGAATATCCCAAAACCACGGATATGCTATTTTGGTATTCACTTTAGGCTCTAATCCGAGTCCGGCCCTCCACAAGTCGATGATGGGGATAGAGAGAGCTCTCCATTTTTCGATGGCATGAGAAATCTTGGGGATCTTCGTTGGAGATTTCTTCTTGGAAATGAGTGCATTTTGCGCCTCCAAGACGAGAGGCACT
>NW_008767690.1:0-446 GCF_000715545.1 Opisthorchis viverrini
ATCTGTTCATGCAGCAGGCTATGAAGTGGCGCACCTGTTGAAATTGTGGCCTCTGCTTGTAAATTTGTAAGTCAGGTGACAATTCACCACGATTTTCAATTTGTTAACAAGATATATTAAAGACCCCTGTTTCAAAATGGTACCTTCTACTTTAGTTATGCCTACGGTTCTAGGTCACTACTCCTCTACGTCAACAATTGTGCAGAAATCTTTACCCCCTTTGCCTTTATCTGCGTTGCAAGATGGTGAATTGCATTGTGGAGTTTCATCCTTTTAAAACGAGTACACGTTTGACGGAATTGTGTCAACGGAGCATGTATTACCACAAATAACTCAAATTTTTGCCGCATAACTCCGAAAGCTCGGATCGACACTCAAATTTATAGTTGTTCGTCAGTAAGCTATAAACGTTAAGCCGTAATATAACTTTTGTTGGCTGGTTAGCT
>NW_008767691.1:0-446 GCF_000715545.1 Opisthorchis viverrini
TCAATTTCGCAAGCTTTTGTCGGCAGAAACCCGAATGTGTAAGAGATCGAATTTTCTTACGACCCTATGACACCGTTGAGCTATTTTGCCGAGGATGTTTTGACAATTGTGTCCACTATTTTTGCCATACCAACGTAGAAAACATGCATCACGCCGTTTTCAGGCTAAAAAAAGACTTTTAATCCTCTTTGATTTGGGACGCTGCGGTACTATTGGAAAATCGCTTGAATTCTAATCATATGTGACACGCAGGTTAGTAGTTCTTTGTCAAAAATCCTAACTGACGGCCCTCGTATCCGTCAAGACTCAGAGACCTTTCTCAAGACGCACGGTTAAAAACACTTCTGTCGCAACTCCCGCTTTGCCTCTTGATCCAAATTTCCACCACCTGAAACAGACATGCATGGATTTACGGAGTCATACACAGGATCGAGGCTTTCGCCCAA
>NW_008767692.1:0-446 GCF_000715545.1 Opisthorchis viverrini
CTTTTGTGTCAAAAGCGAAAAGCTGCCCAGCAGTAAATCTACCTATTGTCACCAACTATTTCGAAAACCTCCAAAGACTTTTTTCTGTACGCATATTTTGTATCTTTTGTCGTTTATGTTGAAAGGTATATTGATTGGATGACAATTCCTTTTACAGAAGGCCACCTCACAATAAGTGGGTTGTCGTTGGGAAAACCACAAGCCTGTCAACCTGTTCCTGTCACTCAATCTATGACACTGATATAGCCATTCAGAGATGTAAACGAGTTAACCTCCCAACATGGCGGCAGACGGGAGCAGGTGTTCTGGTAACTCAACCGTGATTCCATACGCCGCCTGGTTCACAAGAGTTAGAAGAGGAAATCCTCAAAATGACTTTTCCGACAGGATTGTGATTATGTGCACATATCGTCGATCAGGTAGAATTATATGGTGGTTGATTGGGC
>NW_008767693.1:0-446 GCF_000715545.1 Opisthorchis viverrini
CGTTCCAGTTTCTGCATTGTAATTTCCGCAATCAATCCAGAGATTGGTGACCCCATTGGCGCCACTTTGATGTGTTCGTAATATTCTCCATTGAACTCAAAGTAGGTTGTCAGGCAGGGATCTGGTATTTCACATATTTCTTCTTTTCCGAGCGTTCCGTTGATGGTGCCGCGGTTGTCCAGGAGTTCGGCGACCGTCGTCCGTGCTGCATTCAAATCAACCGATGTGAACAGTGAGGTTGCATCAAAGGACACCATTATTTCGTCTTCTTCGATTCTCACATTTTTAAATTTCTACAGAAAATGTCCCGCATTGTTGATCGAACATTCGGACCCATTGGCTAGATATTTCAGCTGCTTCCATAGTACTCTTGAAATGATTTACGCGGGTGTTCCTGGTAGTGAGACAATTAGGCGTAATGGTATCATTTCTTTGTGAACCTTTGG
>NW_008767694.1:0-446 GCF_000715545.1 Opisthorchis viverrini
TTTGGCTGTGACTCAGCGTTGCATAAATTGCCACATAGTGACTTGTTCCACTAGAGTAAAGAGGGTGGCAAAACAAACAAACGAGCACACCGGCGAACCATTTTTCAGAACCATCAAAATGGAACTCATTTTCGACGTGACTTAACAGTTGATATGTGCTACAGAGCAGGTTCCAGGCAGATCTGCTGTAACATGTGGCCGTCCCTTTTTAACAAGGGTAACAAGAGTTGTTCTTTGAATCCGTCAAGCACAAGAGGTCTTGTCTTTCAAGCAGTAGTTGGGTCTAGGCAACTGACCACAACCTTGCCATTTATTGGTAGTTTTCCCGGAAATCCAGATAGACGCAGATACACTTGCAATCCGGATACCAAACGCGGTTGGAAAAGTGGATTTTTGATAGGTAGAATAGTAGGCTACTTGTTACCTGTTGAAAATCAAAACCTGGA
>NW_008767695.1:0-446 GCF_000715545.1 Opisthorchis viverrini
AATTGATCGAATACAGCAAGCACCCCGTTGGCTCCGATGTTGAGGTTTTTGTTGGCGGGGGTGCTACATTAAAAGAAGGCAGTGGCCGCTTATCACTCGGTGAATGAAGATTTGTTAGCCATAAAGGGTGGTGCAACGCCTTTCAAAGCGCTTTTTAGAGCCATAGACGCAAGACGGATACTGTACAAACCGCTCGTGTCCGTGTGACATCCCAGCGGTGATAGACAAACCTACTGAAAGTAAAAAACAAAAGACTGGTATCACATGATTAATTTCTGGCCCTCCAAATGATATGTCTATATGTCGTAAAACCTACTACACCACTCAGACACGATGGAGCACATCACACAGAGGGTGTTTCGGGAAGCCGAGTTGTTTATGCAGGAATATGATACACATACGTCATACTTTTGCAACTGACGAGAAATTCTAGTGGCGGCGACTAC
>NW_008767696.1:0-446 GCF_000715545.1 Opisthorchis viverrini
TGGTCCAGTAGGTGTCGGAAAATCTCCGGGATTGGTGCCATTAAGACGGAGTTGAAGGCATTCGTGAAACGCCGTCATAATATTCACACAGTATATCACACTGGACTAAAATTTGCTTGAGTTATATGAATCTTTGCCAAGATATCTGACTCAAAAGGTGAGAACTTATGTCCTGTCATGCAGCATTTTACGTCAAGGCGGTTTTCCAATTATTGAGCAAGGTGTCTTTAATTCCGCCTCTCCAAATAAAGAACCTAAAGCGCTTATAATCAATACTTTTAAGGCGAGACAGTGAACAGCCAAACGTGCTTGAAATGCATTGTGAATATGCCGCGTAATTCTTATTCAGATAAAGAAATTATTTGTGGTGTAAGCAAATCATGTTCCAACGGGCATTTCAAACTCTTCAAAACTCCGGGGACATACCAATCACCCAAATACTGGGA
>NW_008767697.1:0-446 GCF_000715545.1 Opisthorchis viverrini
ATCACTTGCAGTAAAATCTCGCCTACCCACGAAGCACTTAATAAGCAACACGGCCACGTATTGTGTGCAAGGTAGAGAAATTGGAGCAATAGTAACGTGCGAAAAAGCTGTGTTCCATAATTTGGTAAAAAATAGTGTAGGAAACCCCAAAGTAACTTGCACGCAATATTTTTAATGTAGAAACATTGCGAAATATGTGCGCGCACCTTAAGAAACCTTCTGCTGACTATTGCCACCCCGCTAAAGTTTGGCAACAGTCGGAATATTCGGCTTCCTCTAGTATGGGGCTGACAAAAATATACTTCCATCGCTATTCTCAAGGGTGGACTTAGTTGATTATCAAGGGCGGCTTCTAGTCACCTTCATTCCAAACAGCCCGATGACTATCAGCACGGTTGAACGTGTCTCGCAATCGAATGTGGCCAAGTAATAACGGCGCATCTGAT
>NW_008767698.1:0-446 GCF_000715545.1 Opisthorchis viverrini
TACATCAACGACGTCTTCGGCTCCGTATCCCAGGGTAAAGTCTTCCTCTCCGCGGACGACATAGAAATAGCGCACACATTCCCCCCATCAGCTCGAGCTCTTACGTTTCACCAGATTCAGCAAGACTTAGACTCGCTCACTCGCTGATCAAACGACTCCGGCCTAAGCTTCTCCTCCACGAAATCCTACATAACTTCCTGCCGCTGCTCCCTCCCGGCTGATGCTTTCATAATAAACGGAAATCCCATCACTCATTCAGCGGATATCAAAGATCTTGGCCTCAGATACTCTTGTACATTTAACTTCTCCCGCCAGGTGCAGTTTCAGGTTGCCCGAGCACGCAGGCTCCTTTTTTTTATCCTGCGTTCCTTTCCAGACACAATGGTTGCAATTTATGAGCTATGCGTATGGCCAATAGTCGAATTCTGTCCCGTGTTCTCCTCCTT
>NW_008767699.1:0-446 GCF_000715545.1 Opisthorchis viverrini
AAAAAAAACGTAAAATTATATTGTCGGCTGAGATTAGTCAAGAACAAGTAAGCTACCATGGATTTACCGACTGTACCAATGCTTCAGTGACAACTGAACGCATGCCATTTCACCGACACCAGTGATACAATGGGTGCCACCCGTTACTTGGAGCGCTCAAGCAACAGAAAAGGCCGTTCCGTTTATCCGCTGGGCACAAAGTTCAAACTACACATATTTTTCAGATGGCGTATAAACCGGTTCTGATATTCTCAAAGTGAATGTCAGTTGTTCTGTAGACGCTAGACAAACAACGAGTGGGATACAAATTTGTGTCCGTATTTATCATTAAATCATCAAGCAAAATATGCTAGATTTCTTAAGCCCACATTCTGCCTGTGCTATTGAAGACAGGCACGAATTTATTACATGGAATTCACACCTGCGCGAAGGACAGAGAAGAAACC
>NW_008767700.1:0-445 GCF_000715545.1 Opisthorchis viverrini
CACAGCTGGATTCTCGAGAATCAGACTCTCACGACGATGGATCAACCTTCGTGGGATAACACCAGAGAGTACCTTGTATGAAATGGTCACTAAACCGATGCCTTGCTGGTTTATGCAGGAGATTATTGCACTCTTTTCGAAAGCAAGAATCACCGTCAAGCCGTCCCACTTTGTTGTTAATACTTCCTCATTCCGTATACTTTGGAGGGACTCAAAATTCTTTGGAGATTGCAGGATGAAAACCACCGGGATCAGGTGCACAACTAAACTGAGGTAGTGAAATTGTACGTTGGGCCTCTGCTGTCGATGGTGGACTGATATCCACGTTCCATTATGGTTTATTTAGTCGTTTTAGAGGTCGAAGTGATATGGGGACCAGCTGAATTGTTCTTCAAAGTGTTAGGCTCATCGTTCAAGCAGACGTTTCGGTGAATGGATTGAGGTC
>NW_008767701.1:0-445 GCF_000715545.1 Opisthorchis viverrini
ATCGCGTGTGGCCGTAACAGCGCCTAACTGCGAGCGGCAAAGCGGTTTCGGTGCGGAATCGCGCCTAAGACGAGGGTAGTCAGGATATATCTATTAACAGATATTTATTGTCAGTTCGATTTGCCAGCCATAAACAGTGTACAGGAAGTCCGGATACATTCCAGATATCAGATTTCTGGTGATTGGAAAGTAGATCGCTAATGTCGAACCATCCTACTTCTATGGAGGACAGCTAGGCCTTGAAGCCGACAGCTATGAGGTATGAGTGCTATTGGATGGGCTCTATCAACATCCTTGAGTGTTGATACTCAACCATGCCGCATTCGTCCCATGACCATCGAGATCTGATCGTTAAGCTGTAATGCCCTTTCTGTGCCTAGTTGTCATACCACCTCAAGGAAGCACCAAGGTGGAGCTACTCCAGGTTTCCCAACGTTGGACAGGA
>NW_008767702.1:0-445 GCF_000715545.1 Opisthorchis viverrini
TTTTTTTGTCAGATATATGTAGACTCCCACCAGACTACGGTAACGGAAACAGTCACATCGCACAATTTTTCTTCAACGCCGCAACCGGGTCGTGCGAGGCGTTTATTTATAGTGGCTGTGGTGGGAACGCGAACAGGTTTACCACTTTCCGAGCGTGTGAACAGAAATGCCTCAGGTAGTACCCATTACCACTTGAAGACACCTCTTCTGTCTTCAAAACAAATGCATTCCGTGGAATTTTCGAAGACGCTTTCTTATTTATGATGATTGGGTTAAACATGAAAAGTGAGGAATCATTTGCGACAAGGCAGTCAGTACTCGAAGCCGACAATTGCAGACTTTCCGTGTTGCGCAGATGTTGTATGACCACATACCTTTGGTTGCGAATATTATCAGGACTCTCCACAAATTTTCGATCTTACGACTAATGGTAATTCACCGTGAC
>NW_008767703.1:0-445 GCF_000715545.1 Opisthorchis viverrini
AATATCGTGCCAAATGTAACATTAACTAACCTTTTGCAGCACTTTGAGTTGAAGCGTACGACCGAAAACGAGCGATTTACTTAGATTCAGTTCAGTCCTCTGTCTAAACTAAATTCGTATGCGAACGAGAGTATTTGCCGAAAACTGGGAAGTCATTTATTCAGAGTGCGCTATCTATCTTTCGGTTACTTTGGGAGAGGGCTGTCCACGGGAATTCGTGACAGGACGAGTCAGCAAAGTAAACAATTGCCCAGTTTGGACTGGATGTGTAAGATAAGGGAGTTGGAAACTAGGCCGTCTGACACGCACGATTGCACAATCAGGCAAACACACAACCCAGGCAATTATGTTCTGTCAACCTAGGTTCATCTAAAATCGCATTCATGTGGTAATGACATACCATCTTGATAACTTGGAGTGGGAAGGTAGGGTCGGTAGGTAAAAG
>NW_008767704.1:0-445 GCF_000715545.1 Opisthorchis viverrini
TGTATAAGCTGGGGTTTGAATATTCGAAATCCGTTGTCGCGGAAATTCTCACAAATTGATCAGTGTTCTGGAAACACGCAAATAGAAGTGACGTAAATATTTTTACAAATCTTGGTGCACAATTTTGTGATCTACATTTGTCCGTGCAAAAAATGCCTTGCGCTCCGATTCACAGGGCTGAAGATTGCGTATGAAACTAAATCAGGACTTAATACAGGGCAACTTTTCGCGCTTCACTAATAATATAATAAACAAAACCAATAGGCTTTGTTCCCACAAAATGCTACGTTAGTAGGAATAATCTGAGATAAAATATTTCGCTACTCTGAAAATTTGCCAGTGTCGTTTGTGTGGAACACTGTTCAGCCTTGGTTGCAACCTGAAATCCCAAATCAGGAGCGCTTAGATTCATAGGACCGAACCTAGCGTGTCAAACTAAACGAGA
>NW_008767705.1:0-445 GCF_000715545.1 Opisthorchis viverrini
TGGTATGATACGATTGGTATGGAATGAGATGAAAAGTTTCATATTAGTACGCGTTACAACCAAACAATATTTACCAAAGTATCAATGCTTGTTTCCGTCTTTGTCTCCTCCTTACTGTTTTGCACGGGTAAGTTCTTTACTTTGGTTCACAAAACCTATAGTCAATTCGCTACCTTGGAAGATCACGCTTTTATTTTACATTGTTTTTGTGTCAAAGCTCGTATTTGTAAGCGGGGTATCATATTCTATCGCGTTCCTGTCTTTTCCTGAGGGAAAAACTGTATCAAGCTGTGTAAGTGAGACTGCAGTCGTGAGAGAGTTGATTCATGCTGTCTTACGGTCTAAATCTTTTCGAATTGTCAACCACGCATTAAGGTGATAATATCGAACTCCTCTCGAGCGGTCAGGATTCAATCTACCGTGACTAGCGGGTCTCCACTGACGG
>NW_008767706.1:0-445 GCF_000715545.1 Opisthorchis viverrini
CCAATTTGATTGGTGGTTAAAACAGGTATTTATTCCGGTGACGTCGGAAACGCAGTTTGAGTGGCACCGCTAGCGAGATTCAGCAGTGGAATTTTATTTTATGAAATACTACCTGATTTCCAAATATCGCTACCATCCCCTCGTGAGGGTCATTGTAATCTCTCTTATTTGGCCGACGTACTTCATTGACATCATTTTTCGATGATCCATATCTGGATTTCTACCTCCAATAAATTCTAGTGACTTCTTTTGGTGAACAATACTTTAAGGTAAGTATTTCCCAAGTTACATCAGCAAATGCAACATTCATCGCAACATATTTTGCTAATATTGTGTAGTCACTTAGTGAACAGAGTTGGAAGCTGGCAGCGACTCCTCGTAGGGCCAATACAGACAGAATCCAGACCAATAAATGCCAGCTCATGTGCCATCGCACGTACTCACG
>NW_008767707.1:0-445 GCF_000715545.1 Opisthorchis viverrini
AGTGCATATCCAATGGCCGTGCCAGGTTTTGAACCCTCATTTTAAAATAATTCGACTGTAGGTACATGTGCAACTTTGATCGGCCTTCACGACGGCTGTGAATACGAGTTTTCTTGTAAATTGGAGATCACAGGCTACAATCTTACTCTAAGTCGTCCATCTTTTTGCATTGATTTTGTATCCTTAGATTCCTGTGCTTCTTTTTAAAGACCGGCAATATCCAAGTATGTCAGAAGCAATTAGGACATGAATAAAGGTAGTTCCGGAAGCAGGTTTATTACTAATGGGAGAATTTCATTTCCGATAATGAGGGTACTTTTGCTGTTCTGTCTTAAATGTAAGAAGTTTTATTGTTGCCTTAAAAGTTCCAAGGATATTCATCTCATATTTCATGAAGATTTTGGCTCCATACTCTCCATACCGCGGCAAATTTTTTAACTGTTGT
>NW_008767708.1:0-445 GCF_000715545.1 Opisthorchis viverrini
TCAGACCTCCCCATTTGAGTCCACTTTGCGGATTCTTCATGCACTTCATCCGTTAAAACGCCAGATTGAAAAGCTGATTCCCGAAAATTAACCGCCGCACAGGTCGTGGTCGTGTCACGAATGTTAAATACGTAAACACTGTTCGCTACATCGCCATTTATGGCGTCAACAATATACTTCGTTCAAACTAGAAGACGGTGCATACCAGGCACCTGTATGCGCTGTTTGTAATACGGTTGTGAGCTGATAAACAAGTTTCGAGTTGGCCCTGCGATCCGGCGACCAGCTTCAAAAGATACCTAATCTCGACTAGGTTGAGACGAAAAAACTTCAGTGAGCAGCTTGTCGCTTTTCACTGCAACTACGGTAGTTCTCTCGTCTCACCAAACCTCCAAAAAAAGCCTCGCAAGTAGAGAGCAAAATCAAGGTCAGCTGGAACAACCTC
>NW_008767709.1:0-445 GCF_000715545.1 Opisthorchis viverrini
AGACAACGCAACTGTTAACACCAATGGTGCGCCATCGTACATCCATTAAAAATTCGTTCAATCTCCTTGAAAGCTCTCCCAGTAAATACACCACCGGTGGCAAATAGGGCTGGCACGTTACGCTTGCTAACGGTCGCTGCGGTTCCCCAAAGATGGTACTAAAAAAATTGCAGTACAACTTTTTTGCCTTTTCTTCGGAAAGTTTTCAGAACATGTTGCAGCCGGACGACGCTAACGGTTGTAATCTTAAATTAGCTGATGCATGCATACCGGCCAACTGACTGCGTCCCATAGTATTCGGCCGCAAAACCCAACCTTACGGCATCTGAACTTTGACGGAGCGCCATACCTAATTAACAACCACGTCCGGCTTACGACAAAGTGCTGCATTGTCGAAGGATAACAAGACGAGCGCAAAAATACAAACGCATTAATAATAACACAA
>NW_008767710.1:0-445 GCF_000715545.1 Opisthorchis viverrini
AGTTTCCGTCAACCTTAAGTTCTACTTGATAGATTTGTTCTACGCAGACAGGTTTATGTGTAACCCTCTTGGCGACATTTCCCGGGCATTTCCTGAGCGAACGGATGTCATTCGAGTGGAATATGAAGTATCCTCGTGACGGTCACTTTAACCTATGGGACGGTTGCATGACGGACCGAAAGCTCTTCTCCCCGAAGTTTGATATCCTCGAAGGACGGTATTTGGATCTCATGCTCGTCCAATAGAAAGAGGGGTTTGGCCCCATCGTTTATGTGTCTTTTGCATGTCTCAGTAAGAGCAAAAACAGGCCAAAGATGAGTGGAACTATAAAGACATTTCCAGCTGAAATTGGAACATTCCTGTTGAGTAGTTGTTCTTGGACAATGCAGCACCCGAAACTTCGCTAGACACGGGGATGTTTTGCAACTCTTATGGGGACGTCTTA
>NW_008767711.1:0-445 GCF_000715545.1 Opisthorchis viverrini
TGAGATTTATTACGAAACCTGTGGAGCTGTCTTGCGGCGTTCGTTTAAAATTGCGCGATTGTCAATCTATAACCACAGAAGTTTAAGAAGGCATTGATTATCTTGAGGAGGACTAGGTGGCGAAGGGCTCTTCTCATTACATTTAGTGCCGTCACCTGAGTGCAGGTAACGATCCCTTGGCCAAAATCTTTTGATGGTATGGATTTGCGGAAATTCTTGTAGGATTTGGAGGAGTTTGCGGAAGCGACTTGAATGAAGACCGACCAGGGTAAGTTGGGGGTACTAAAGAGCCTCCTGAGAAGCCACACGAGGGTGGCCCGGAATGTGGACAAAAGAGACCTTCGGACTGGGTCGTTGCAGCGGAGTTCGAATAACCGGCCGACCTCCAGGAGGCTATAAAGTGGTTTCCGACAGCCGGGATCTGACATGGTGTTCATCACCAGCC
>NW_008767712.1:0-445 GCF_000715545.1 Opisthorchis viverrini
TTTTTTTGTTCTTGCAAAACAAATTTATCTAGAGAACAGACGATTCACATGCAATGGTAGTGGTTTGGCAACTGGGTCCATTGTGTCATCCAGACACGCTGACGTAAGTGACAATGTTCAAACCAGTTTATTGTTTCACATGCCAATACTGGCAGGTATTACATTAGTCATCACCTTTTCGGGTTCCGGCGTAATCAGCACAACAACACTCTGTTCTCTCTACCGGTTGTGATCCGCTAGCATCAGTTTATTCGACAAGTGCACTCCGTACGGTGAAGATTTCAACTGGGGATAACCTATAAACGGTAGAACTAACAGACAACGTGATCTTACTAACAAGGAACCTGAAGAGACGGGGACTTGAAGCGATGCACAATAAACTCATCAAATATCGCTGTCAGCGGTAAAGTGTTGAAGGATATTGGAATGACTTACAGCCATTGTT
>NW_008767713.1:0-445 GCF_000715545.1 Opisthorchis viverrini
CACCATGCACAACATGTAACAGATTAGGAAACTTTTCGGTATCATCCGACAAAAAGTACTACCCAATAATGCATATTTCTTGGACAAAGCCATCTGGGGCCGTAGCTCCTTTCTGGGAAAGACGACTATTGCCTGGATTACCGGAGCATGGTTCGATCCGATAACATTCACACCCTGACAAAACTGTGCTTGTCAAAAAATCTGAGTTAGCCAAAATAGAGCGCAGCGTAAGCAATTTTCAAAAGATGTGCTAGCAAAGATCAATCAACTTTGAACCCTCTGCTTGTTGGTAAACTCTATTTAAATGTTTGATCAAACAACGCACATACATAACATTTAATAAGAAGACAACGTCGCCGGCTTAGTTCATTCTGTATAGGTATCCTGCGACATGTGCGACCATTCTGACGCGGTGGTATAAGCATAAAATTTCGTAAAGTTTGCA
>NW_008767714.1:0-445 GCF_000715545.1 Opisthorchis viverrini
CTAAGGTATCAACGATAGTAATATTCATTTGAAACGATTCAATTACGTTCCCGAGGACACACATCAAGTTCAGTGAAGTACCCCCGCCTTCCGTGGATGCGCAGGGTACCAAACGATTCAATATGTGCAAGACGCACCATTCAATTGAAATTCAAAGCTATAACCAGAACAAATCTTTTGAAGTCTTTGAGACTTGCAACCGTTTTACTCAGATCCTTCAAAGACTTGCCAGAACGAGTTTGTGAAAAACGGTCAGGTGTCTCTCAAGAGTCTGAAATACGTACGCAGTTAACTGTTTCCCTTGTTTATGGTATTTTCCGAGAAGATATTCGCCTGAGATCCTCCGCCTAAGTTCCATTTATTCATCACTAAACAGCTCAGATTACACGGGGCATCTAACACCATGTCAGATAGCTTTTCGAATTTGGTGTCTGCTTCTCCGAAC
>NW_008767715.1:0-445 GCF_000715545.1 Opisthorchis viverrini
TGGGGTCAGGACCTACTTATTCATATTAAAGATATTCATTGACTAGTGCTCAAATCCAAGCAAATGCCAAAGAACGACTAACAAAGTCCGCAACAGATCTCCGTTTTTAAGTGACGCGAAGCGAATTTGCAAGAAGCAAACATACTAATCACATGCCTCCCCCATCAGTAGTATCACCATTTCACTAGTTTTAGCTTGTTCCTCACACCAGGTTTGACGAACCACTTTGTGTCTTGTTTGCAGTTCGCCTATAATTCCTACCGCACAGGTACCAGATAGCAGTACGTATACCTAAAGATCATACATGTAACAGACTCTCACGCCCGTGCAGGACGCGTAGGCTTCAAACCGTTGTCAATTAATTTTATTACCTCGGAACTGCTAGAAATAACTCCTAGACCATATATAGTAAAATTTTGAGACGACCAGACATTTGATGTTCGTT
>NW_008767716.1:0-445 GCF_000715545.1 Opisthorchis viverrini
ACGTTGGACTAAATCGATAAATCCTACAGGTCTTAAATTTGCCGGAGGCAAATGCAGCCTCCATTCCAGTTCACGAAGGCCGAATCAAACGCTGACAGGTGTGGTTAGCCTCAAAGAGGAATCTAGCATCATACAGGTGAAAAAACCTTTGGTTTAGGTGACACCTTTTTGTATCTTGTTTTCAGATCCAAAAATACAAATCTTTGCATAAGCAAAAATGCCTACTTGGGGACTACTCAAATTTTGGATATGGTTGTAAACGTAGTGAAGGATCAGACTATGTGGGGTCAGGTTTTGAATCAAGGTCGCCATTTCTGATCGACTGGTCCCGTGACCTCTGGACATTTTTCAGTTCACCATGAGTCGTCCTATTAAGTGCGTGTGTGTGTGCTGGCCTATCCTAATTCCAGAACTTTGTCAGCCTTTGAAAACGAATGTATAAGTT
>NW_008767717.1:0-445 GCF_000715545.1 Opisthorchis viverrini
ACCGAATGTCCAACTGATGACCTGTAATCGTCGAATCACTCGGGAACAACCAAACAGTTGAAACAAAAAAATGTATGCTTAAACCCTATGACGTAGCCGCGGCACATATACAGTTCGCATATACGTAGAGCAGTGTGGCAGTCCATCACCTCTAGAGAGAGTGTCCGGAATGTCCAGCTGCCCTCCTTTTGGAGTGCAGATAAAATCAAATATGATACAACACAAATTACGGTGCAAAATAATTCAATACAACGTACTTTCATGCGAACAAAATACAGACAGTACATTGCTGATGGAAGACAGAAATATCTGCATTTCAAATCGACGCTAGTAGTGGCAAACCACGGAAGCCTTTTACGAGTGGGAGCATTGTTACTCATGAAGATACACGAAAGTAGCGGGTTCAAGTGTCTGAATTGCAAGGTGCAGAAATGTATATGTCGCG
>NW_008767718.1:0-445 GCF_000715545.1 Opisthorchis viverrini
TGAGATGTCTATTTTCTAGGTTGTTGACATTGTAGAACTTCGAAGATCTGGTGGGTTTGAGATAAATAATTTGCGCAGTCTACGGTGTTCCGGTTCTCAAGAATTGCTCGAAAAAATTATGAAGTTTTAAACTTGCCACTTTTAGTGGGGAGTTGATGAGTGGAGATTAAAAAAAAGATTTCCAAGAAGTTACAAAGCGCAATTCTGACTTTCCCTGTGATCTTTCCATCCAAATTATGGTTAGATCATCTGGATAAACTCTTATGGGCATTCGACTTACGCTTCTGATTGCAACAACTGAAAAGCTTCGTGATCTCCTAGACGGTCTGTGATTACTCTGGATACAGAGTTGTTTCGTTTCACGTGACCACTTGTACGAGATTTGTTCGGTTAAATGGAGTCCTTGGAAGTAAAATCTCTGTCCGGTCCAAGTTATGGGGTGTTA
>NW_008767719.1:0-445 GCF_000715545.1 Opisthorchis viverrini
GGTCCTTTTCAACTGTGGTCTAATCAGTATGAACAGAGCCAGTTCAAGTTTGCAAATATCCTATACTGAATTCACGGCATGGCGAATCGGCCTCAGCCTCAGAGCTTCTCATCGATATTTGATGCAAAATGTGACTGATGTTACGCCGCTCCAATCTCTGGTCTAGTATCTCTGCGGCACCCAACTACGTCACAAATTGAAGAAAACGAACTAATAAACGGTAAACAAGACTATTCATGGGCAAGGCTAAAGACGAAATGTTTGCTTTTTCCCCTATAACCTGGTAATATAACATGGTACAAGTCAAGCACATAGAATTGCGTTCTACGAGACTGCGCAATTTGACGTGAAACTTACTTTCATCCATGCAATCTAAACGTGGTTTGGGAATTGTAGTGTTGGACGTAATTTGACCAGTGTATAAATGGTCCAAAACGTTAAATTA
>NW_008767720.1:0-445 GCF_000715545.1 Opisthorchis viverrini
CATGGCAGCTGGGCAGCGAAAGGGTGTTACAGCTGAACATTTTTCGACACCGATAGCACCAAAAAGACGATCTGGCAGCACATCATGGGACATCCATTAATCAGCTTCAAACCAAAGCTTTCGGTGCAAAATGCATTTCACCTGTGTACGGACAACTCGCAACAAAATTATCACACTACGCGTGCATTTCACCATATCCCACTCCTGGCGAATTGGATAATCAGCTGGATAAAGACTCCAAGAAGCAGAAACCCAGAAATTCCACGCTCATAACTCGAACACACTGAGATCAAATTCAAAAATTTGAAAACAAGTCTGACAAAATTAGGGAATACTGCATGTGACCATCCTATCGAGAGGCTTTTCGATTATGTATTCCTGTTATTTCGTGTCAAAACTTTCACAAGTGGCTGTGTCTTATCTTAGACGTCTAGATTACATCATC
>NW_008767721.1:0-445 GCF_000715545.1 Opisthorchis viverrini
AACTTGAGGATTGTCATTCTTCATGACCCCACACTAAGACCAAAATAGCTCACCAACGGAAATTATTACAATTCTTTCCAGCTACTTAAAGTAGGGAAAAAACTCTCAGGGCAAACGTATAGGGAATAGTATGAGACCGGATTCTTGCGCGACAGAGCCGAACATTAAAAATTTTGGGTCAAACTTGGATCGTCGGCAATCTGTCAGGTAAGACTTGGCTCCTTATGCATATTTATTGTTTGCAATTGTTTCTAAATACGTCCCCGGTGAACGTATATGCATTTGCTTAGAACCAAGGGAATGACAAAGTCTACTGTTTGCTGCGCACGATCACATTCTCCAATGCATATATACAAGTTACTCTTGCTTATTCAACTGGTATTAAATTTAGCCATGAACGCTAAGTTGCGCTCAACGTTCAAGGCGGCATTCCGAAAGAGCATTA
>NW_008767722.1:0-445 GCF_000715545.1 Opisthorchis viverrini
TCTGAGAATCAGGGTAGCTTCTTTTCAAATCGTGTGACAATGAACTGCACTTCAAAATTGTCAGATGGGCTTGAAAGATTCAAACGTCAATCAAGAGTTGAGAATGATCAGTCACCTAACTGCAGTGAAGTAAAAATATATCTGGCGTTCACAAAGCAGATGTATCCTCATTGCTTTCAAGTAATTTCCTCCGACATTTCTTAATGAGTTCACCGAACTTATTTCACTTATTTCTCTAGTTAACGTGTGCGACTGAAAAACCGCCGAAATGGTGATCTGAGGCAACTTATTCTCATGTTCTGTTGGACGCCACATTCAATAGATCTAATTTCGTCGTTGCTCAAACCAGCAAATCAGCTGACAGACGAACCCAGGATTTCTGAAGTGAAGGAACATATCAACAAGGAAGCGCCAATTAAATGGCTCAAAGACATCTAATGTAGCC
>NW_008767723.1:0-445 GCF_000715545.1 Opisthorchis viverrini
ATGCACTAGTCGGTGAAAAGTTCAGACTACAAGTTAACGAGCAATTTTTCTCTGTTCTTCTGTTTGGTACAGAACGACGGATCAGAAATTTAAAACGAAGCGATCGATACAAGTCAATCGAGGATGAAGCGGAGTCTGCTAGTAGATCTGTGAAAATTGTCTAGGTCACGATCGATCGGCCTGAGTGGCCAGCAGTCACGTAACCAGACCATGGAGCAGACCGATATGCGTACGAATGCATTTTAAGTGCACAGACTTGAGTTGCATGAGTGAATCGCGATTGTCCCAAATGGGGCCAGATATTGGTACTGAAAGGGATAAATATAAACGGTGATAGAATTGATCACTTGGCTCGTCTGAAACAGGCCGATTGACCGAACGCTAGTAGCTCAATGCGGTTTTCAGCCAGAAGGGGTTCTGCCTTTTCGTGGGTGTCATGGGTTCT
>NW_008767724.1:0-445 GCF_000715545.1 Opisthorchis viverrini
ACTAAAAATTCAACCACCAAATTCCGCTCGAGATGCAAATTCAGTCGAATCGTTCGCCAATAGCATAACGAAGTTCCATTGTGACCCGGATCTTGGTCCAACTTTCGATTTGTGCTACACGGACATATTCACAACGTCGCACTGAAGCACAAACAGGATGCCTGGAGAGTGCGCTTATCGCTCAGAAAGCTTGGTACAACGGGACATACATGGTGTTCCAACTTCAGAAAGAACAATCGAAATCTCGAATATGACAAAACCGTGCAGCAACTACCAGCATTTTTTCGGTTACCGTTGGTCTTTGTTTTATGTGAATGAAATAGTGAAAAGCAGTGTGAGTCATTTATGCCAGTAGAGTCAATCTTGGATGTAATGAGCAATTCAGGTTAGCTACCATGACCGGAGACCAGTTCAGTTGTCTTATTTTCATATGTGGCCTTCAGTC
>NW_008767725.1:0-445 GCF_000715545.1 Opisthorchis viverrini
GATTAGACAAAAATTCACCAGGTTGATCGTCAGTTACTGTATGCTTTCTAACAAAACCAACGTGTTTAATGGAATCCAGACGGTATATCACCACAGTATGCCAACCCTTACAGCAGATGGTGGCACTTGCACGATCTGATCAAGTCACGTGCATCTATCTGACTTCAGATCACCGATCAACTTTATGTATTTGCTAAGCTGTCGAACAATACTTTGTATCGATACTGAAATAAAAATACTCGTTCAACTGTAACACCCTTACGTTGCATCATTGTCCCAACCCCAGAAGGAAGAGCGCGGACCGAGATACTGTCAGGTGGCCCAGGAGCATCCAGGAGCGATCGAGATATGGTGACTGATTTCGAGCCACAGAACTTCCGGTCAGTAAGTCCGTACCTTTATCACTGTGCCATTTCGAGCTCTTAGATCTATATTTGCCACATTG
>NW_008767726.1:0-445 GCF_000715545.1 Opisthorchis viverrini
GCTATTATATATATCCAAAAGAAATGGAAATGGTAGCCATATAACCCATTAGCGTTGGCAGTCCGCTTTATTGTTGGGCTTCTTTGGTCAGTAATTTATATTGATGAGCAAATCTTTTGATGGGATCCGTAAGCGCGACGCGTGCTTATTGATGTGGCAATGTGAGAAACAACAGGAACGTAAGTGTGGCGAAAAAACGCAGTATCCAGTGTAGTATTTTAATGCTTGGCGGCGCTCCGTATGAACTAAGCGTTCAGAAAAGCTCTATAGCCGACCAGTACAACATCGATATTGTTTCACATCGCATTTATGGACTTAGCTGGATTAAACAGTCTAGAGTTTTAGTCCATAAGGAAGACACGTATAGAAGGCACAGAGCGATTGCTAACAATGATTCGTTTTCGACTTTGAGCAAATGGTGTTTGCAGATTTTGATGTGAACTAA
>NW_008767727.1:0-445 GCF_000715545.1 Opisthorchis viverrini
TTACGCAGTACTTACTTTCGAAATAACCGAAGGATTCTGGCCATGGTGTCCAACAGCATGCCGGCCACTCGCTCAAGTTGATCACTTCATCATCAGTTGCCGATGGTGCAGATCAATACCTGACTACCCCTCTTTTCGGAAAACATTTGTGTATTCTGACCACGCCGCCATCCGGAGTAGCTTCCTTCTCTTCCAAAGGCCGCGTAATATCCAGACAACGTGGTTAGCAGCTGAGAGACCGACAGATCCGGAAGTCAGACGAATTTATTAGAATAGTATTTTAGAGTCTCTTCCAACTGTTACATCATCGCATTTGAATGCATGAACGACACCGTCACCTTTTTCCACAGTACTGGGAGTTTTGCTTGTGGTACGGTGCTACCGCGCTCATTCAAGCATTGGATATCAAACTGAACAACGGCACTGCTTGAATCTCGGCCGCGAA
>NW_008767728.1:0-445 GCF_000715545.1 Opisthorchis viverrini
CTCGAGATGGACTGAGGTTTTGTCGTCGCCTAAAACCCCATAAATCGTCTGAGATCCAAATATGACTCACAACTAGTACTGTGGTATTTCAACTGTCATCAGTATGCAAACTACCCTTTGAATGAGTAGTTTTTCCACAAGACTGATCCAATGGAATTGGAGCAGGACCCGCGTAAACATGGCCAGGTCAACATCGATCAGTTGACTGGTCTCTATAGAGGGCGGCGACAAAACAGTGATATGAAGCAGACATTCATGATACAAAGTCTGAAGGTCGCATGTCTGTGACGTTCGTTTCTCTGTCAAAAAGAGACCAGTGAACATGGGGCCAAATACATGCTTTATATCGGCATTATGACAGTCCGGCGGGCAGCGCGAACATATCAGGCAACAGATCAAGAGGCACATGATGAGCATAGTTGGCATAACGGTACCGTGTTCACAA
>NW_008767729.1:0-445 GCF_000715545.1 Opisthorchis viverrini
CAAGAAGGTTGCGGAGATATACGGTATATGGTTGGCTGCTTGCGGTTACCCTCACTCCTGGACAGATTTTGGTGATTTCTGTTGCACTAGTGTCTTTGAACAAGACTAGACGCGATGGGGGTCAAAACAATCGTAAGTGTTGATATATCTTTGGGAGTGGTACTTTAGCCGGCTAGAGTAAAGTGAACTATTTGTCAAGATCATTAGAGACAGCGTCATCAGTATTGACAAGTATGCTTCAATGTCTCACAAGCGCGACGTTTATCGATTTATAATTGAAAAAAACTCAAACAAGGAAGGAGAGAAAAGAGTGAGTGATTGGGGGGACTTAGTGTTGGCCTATCATCACCACAAACAATCTGGGATAAAGCCGACAACAGCCATTTTTTGCAGTCTTTCAAGCAGGTGGGGTCACGAGGACCCCAGTCCTGAGAGGCTCACTACT
>NW_008767730.1:0-445 GCF_000715545.1 Opisthorchis viverrini
TCAGCAAATGAGCATTTCGGTGTTCCTGATTGCTTGATTTTACACGTCTTGTAAATGTCGAGCGATTTATAAGAGAAACGTTGGAGTTTTAATCAAAATCCAAAGGAATGTTCAACAAAATAAGAATTTGTCATTCAGAGTATTTGAAGTTACAGTCTGATAGGTCGCCAATTGAAAAGTTTCTAGTTTATCACAAATGTTGCCCAAAGCCTTCATTTTACAAATGTTTTAATTTTGCAACCGCCTAGTAGAATTTGTCCATTGCTTTCATTACTCTACACTTGACTTCCAGTGTGGCATACAGCTACACTTTATTTGTTTGAATATTTTGGTTAAATATGGCCCAACTGACCTGTGTTCTTCAACCTACTGCAGTTAATACTTGCTTCGGGTTACAAACCAGCCAAATGGTTTAACTGTTTGCACAACTCAAATTTGGGTTTCA
>NW_008767731.1:0-445 GCF_000715545.1 Opisthorchis viverrini
TTTTATTTTTACGAGGGGACCCAACCGAACCCAGCGAATTGTATCGTTCATGAGAGTGCTTGGCCAGTCCATCCAATCTGTGTTCAAGAAAGAATTCGGTAATATGGAAAGTCGAGGTCTTCACCTACCTGATTCTCCGCAAGATTCGTGAACTCCATCAAATCTGACAACGAGTTGTCAGAGACATTCTGAGAATTGTGTCATTTCCAGATTTCATCCAGAATCATAATTTCTGCGAGTCACAGAATCAGTTTGCAAATAATTTATCTCACTATTTTACGCATATTTGATGGTGATCTATATTATCTTTCGTCTGCAGTCTACGTGACAACAGCATGCAAGGAAGATGAAAAATCCTGGTCTATTTTTTGTGATGACAAGGATTTCGATATGTGTCTAGCGAGCGAATATGCGTACGCCTGGATCAAAGATTCGGAATACGTAA
>NW_008767732.1:0-445 GCF_000715545.1 Opisthorchis viverrini
CTGCCAAGCTCGGCGAACAGACCAACAGTACTGGCTGTCCATGGGTTCCACTTTGAAAAACTAATGTCGAATCGCAACAGATTGCGACTATAATTCATTTGCATAACGAATGAACAAACACAGCTACAAGCTTGTTCCGGTTTCGTTGAGCTATGTTGGCCCACACAAGATGCGTCAGGCGAGTAGTGGCTACTGAGGACTGCACAACGGATGAATAGTTGCATGGCAAGTAATGGTAGCTATTTAGTGCCAATGATAGTAGGATCGAAAAAAACTGCTGAGGCCCCCTACGATGCTTGTACAAATACACCGGTTTATCTTCCAACCGACGTCTGTAAGAATAAAGTGGACCAGCGCGGACAAAACTGTACCATAGAAGCAGTAATCCATGCCAATCTGTGCGTGCGAAAGTTTGCGGACAATTTGTTTTGGTGGATTCGTGTGA
>NW_008767733.1:0-445 GCF_000715545.1 Opisthorchis viverrini
CACACATGCTAATATACCAGGGTCGGAAGGAATGACCTTTGTGTTAAGCTGGTTTCCGGTACCGATGGGCGAAACAAGTAGAGTTCAAGTGAATATGGGCACAGTGAGTCAATGAAGGTGGGAATTATCATGATGTCAAGTTACATCCGATAACTGAGTTACATTTATGAAGTTGGAAAATTGAGTGAGCTTGAATCCTTTCAAATGCTTTGGAAGATGCGCTAATAAAAAACTAGGGGACACGAACATCACGTAATAATAATGACAATGCAAGTGGCACGCATTGTTTGGCACTCTTATTCTAACCGAGGCAGCAGGCTTACAATACTTGGAAATGTTGGTAGCTCGGTTGCTGTAATCGACTGCAGTTCAGGTAGCTTTCGATCTGTTCACTGAGCTTGGGAAGCAAACAAGCAACCATTTGCCAATAAACTTCCAAGTTCGG
>NW_008767734.1:0-445 GCF_000715545.1 Opisthorchis viverrini
GATGAAACGTTTGCAATCCAACTGCCAACTTCGGCGGACAGGCCAACAACCAAACACTGATGCCGTTTTGCTCAGTGACACTCCATTTCCCGGACGTTTTGTTCCTGTTTTTCATTTTAGTTCTGATGGACAATCTGTATAGAGGTTTGACCAATTGTCCCAAGTCCATTTAGAAATTTATGGCACCGAGGATTGTACGATACGAAGAACTTACTAGACATTATGCAGTAAAAATCACAAGACGTTCCTATAAACCTCAGCTGACCTCGATCAGACATGCTTCGGTTCACTTTTGTACCACAAAATCAAAGCATCGCTCAAACGTGACTTTGTGTGTTCGGAACACGTCTCCATAGCACGATTTATCTGCCGGATCCTCGCCTAAAGGCGCCTTTTATCACTGAACTAATTTGCTCAAATGAGAGGAATAGTAGTCATTTTAGCT
>NW_008767735.1:0-445 GCF_000715545.1 Opisthorchis viverrini
ATATCTTCACTTTGCGAGGAGTGCCGGAACTGCGCAACTACTTTCATTGATAAAAATGGACACCCTTTTCTACCAAAGATCTACTTTTGATTCTGTTGGATGTCAAGAACTGTGGGAGTGCCTGGGGATAAAGTCATCTTACAGAAGCTCCATATGCTCCCCTCCGTGAACGTGTCTACGTCGGATTCTCTCCTGGTTTCACCACATTCAGTGGCGTCAGGCAAGGGTGTCTGCTGTCGCCTTTTTCCTTGAGCTTCGTTATCAATGTGCTCCCTGTGTCTTCTTTGCCTGTCTCTAATACCTCGAGAGGCTAACTTGGCAAGAAAGCATGAAATCCCTTTTCAGCCAACTGAGTCGCCGGATGAAAACTGCGGTAAGAGATAAGTCAATGGTCAGTGACCTGGACAGATACGTTCGTAGCCCTCCCATTCGTTCAAAATCGTTC
>NW_008767736.1:0-445 GCF_000715545.1 Opisthorchis viverrini
CAAGTGATGAAAAACCAGTCTCAGGCTTAAAACTGTTCTGCACCATCACCCTCACATCAATACCTGTTGCTAGTTTTTTTAAGGACCGTAGAAGCAACGAAGCGTGATTCTGTTATGGGAGAATTTATCCAATTACCTAGTAACAGCTGACCGTAAAGCGTATCCACAACGATCGCCAACCTACCGGACAAGACGCTTAAAGGTGATCGTATAGTGGCACCAGCGGAATTGAGACGAGACCTGGTGAAGGATGTACATGTGGTACACCTCGGTGTTAACGACGTCCTCCACAGAACCCGGGCGAGGTATGACTAGCCAAACAAAGAAATTATGAATTATGCCGAGCAGCCAAGGGAGCCAACGCTTTTGCGTGATGCCAACTCCACCTTGGCAAATAATTGCTGTATACCTGTCTGTACGTTCCCACCAACAATACCTAGTAATG
>NW_008767737.1:0-445 GCF_000715545.1 Opisthorchis viverrini
CTATTTGGCTTGGGTCGCGTTTGCTATTTTGAGACCCTTGATGGTAAAACGGCGTATTCCTCGATCTCAAGAGACGTATCAAGTTACAGTACGTACTGTTTTATTGGGCTATAAGAAAAGCGGAATTGACCCAATTGTAAGGATTCACTGACGAGTCGCTGGCCATAGGGATATTTACGAGCTGCATGATGGCACGGTCAGCTAGGGGCACTGGGTAATTTCAGATTATTCAAACTCAATGAATCACCTGGTGATAGGTTGCTATGTTCTACCAAGAAGAGGACATTTCACCTTTCACTGTGCTTCGCGCATTTATCCCATTGTTAAAAATAAATAGCACCGCAACGAAGCAACCTTCCAGTTAACCTTCAATCCATTTTATTGATTTCTGGTCACTGAACCTATTCTGATGCTTCCGAATCAAAGATCAGAACAAGTTTTTTTT
>NW_008767738.1:0-445 GCF_000715545.1 Opisthorchis viverrini
AAGATAGAAACCTTTTCCAGCACCCTCCAACCTGACTGTAAATTTTTCATAGTTAGTTTCTACGAAGTCTCTTAATCTTTAGGACATATTTGCATAGACTGCCCTGTTTAGTAGGGTTTCTGACTTTACTTTGAGCATAATGGCACCATATCTTCTATGATGCTCTTGGAAATGAAAAATTCGAAACAATTGTTTTACAATTAGTTCTCGAAAACAACGTTGAGAAAACTCAATATGGAGCTTGTGGGAAACTGTGCCGCAAACTGAACTAACTCTCACTAGGCTATTATGATTTGCTCAAATGTCGGCTTCCGCCCTGTATGAAACTAAAGAAGTTACAACAAATGAGATCAAATGTCAGCAGAACATTGTGTAGGTATATTTAGCCGGATGATGTCGACATAATCGCAGGTAATATGCCGCACGGATAAAAAGCAGAAGTACT
>NW_008767739.1:0-445 GCF_000715545.1 Opisthorchis viverrini
GTGACATTCTGAACCATGCGAGCTGAACATTACGTTGATTCCAAACTGAAAGTCGAGTCTAGTCGGGAACTACCAGACTTTTAGTAGACACTTTCATAGCTCACTTCCAGGTCAGCGATTGAGCAACTCTACACATGCCTCGTTATGTATTGGGCGAACAGCGTTTTGAAATGGGTGATAAACAGTCAAGTCAGCTCCGCTTCTGTTCCTAGATACATTCTTCGTTACGCAAAAGTGCACCGACACACGAAACTTGCAAGAAATCCTTAGCTAAAGGTTCGAATACAATAGAGGTTCACCGTCCAAATAGGCTGCATCCCAAACCTATCAGGGAAATCAGCCCGTGAGAGTTGTGTTCAGTGACTTCATTTGCAGGTGCCAATCGCCCACAAAAAACAATATACGGTTTTGGTTGGTAAATTCAAAAAAATCATGGCTTCTCCTT
>NW_008767740.1:0-445 GCF_000715545.1 Opisthorchis viverrini
ATCTGTCGCTTTTGCGATATAGAAGGTCTATGACTGGTGCATTTTGGTTCCACCCTAAGGGTATTGTCAGTCAGTTCTGGAGGTATTACAGAAATGTTTCTGTTGACAGGAGAAATCGCACTCGCATTGCTATCCAAAAGTTTTCCAAAGAATATGCTGTTAAACTCACGAAACAGCAGTTAAGATGGCTAGCTATAAAATTTCGACGAACATTTCTGCAATCCATATTGAACGCGTGCTCATCCAGTCACCATAAATTCCTAAAAGGCTGCTTCGTCCCACCGGAACCTGTTCATTTGTTTTATTCTCTTTAAACAAACCCTCTAAGCCAAATAGTTACAAAAATGATAGTATGATATCCAGAACAAATCGTAAATAATAGCACGTTAACAATACAGGAAATTCCAGTTTAGTTTCAAAATAGTAGCCCTGTCCTGCATGCCCG
>NW_008767741.1:0-445 GCF_000715545.1 Opisthorchis viverrini
AAAAAAAATAATCAAAAGTACATGATAGTAGTTAATTTTGGAACCCCTGAGAACCCTCACATAAAACATGGCGTGGACAGACTGATCAAGTTAACTTGTTTCATATTTCTGTCAGAGGCTGGAGAATTCAGGCATTTGAGGGAACGATCGAAGAATCCTAAAATTGCTAGTCAAAAGTTGGCAGAGGTTGACCTTTCTTGGTTTCAGATAACTAATTGGGCAGCTACTGGATATTCTGGATTGCTACTTGAGTCGCTTATAGAGACAGAACACGCGATAAAATTCTACCATCTTGGGGTTCTGGCTGATGGCGAGAAAAAGGCACATGTTAATCCCGAATAAGCGGCAGTTGATCAAAAATTAACAATGCAGTACTCGGATAAATACTTCGAAGAAATTTCAGGTTGAGTGCGGTACAAGCATATATCCAACTGTGTGGGTTAGT
>NW_008767742.1:0-445 GCF_000715545.1 Opisthorchis viverrini
GTGTACAAATAAGCGAACAGTGGAAGGTATATCTTGATTAGCAAACGTTTGAATGTCCACAAAAACTGTTTCAATCGAACCCGCTGATGAGAATCGCTTCTAGCCATTTGTTAGTTGTCGTGACTGTTTGACAAATCTACTGAATAAAAAATCAATTGTTCAAAACCGTACACTGAAAGTAAGAGGGCTGAACTGCGAGGTATCATGCGTTATTCGGAGGGGTGGGAAATTCCATTCGCCAAACGATTTGAAAAGAGTAAAATACATATTCTGCAATATCTGAGCAAGTTTCGCTTTTTTAAGCGGACAGATCTCACAATGAAACATGAAAAAACAAACTGAACCTGCAACCTGGAGCAGGCTCGGATTTACGGTCTCCAAGGCACATTTCCCGAGGCGCTGAAAATCAGAACAGAACACCAAGTAATGCAGTCTCGATGATAAG
>NW_008767743.1:0-444 GCF_000715545.1 Opisthorchis viverrini
GGTTAGAAATGTGATCAGAGAATTTTAAATGCTGAACAAGCCAGCAGCAAACTAGGGAGGCACATCAAACTCAGTTAATTAGCGGACTGAAGGAGGTGTGAAGCGAGCATTTACGAACAAGGCCTTCAGATAATGTTTTCTCCTCGAGGCTGATTAAATTAATTTTGCACTGAAGCAGATAGCCCGCTCGCTATGAAGCAATGCATGATTGATTGGGAGTTTCCGCATAGGTGTACAGCTTGTTTCAGAGTCCAAGGTGTTATGGTTGTTGGTTTGTTCGTCGAACATGCTAGTAGTATTGCAAAGGCCTCACCACATATCTAGCTGACATCGTCCGTGCAGGGTTAACTGGTTCCCAGTCAACGTTTTTACTCTAAATACTAAGTTCGGAGAACAAACAAACAACCTCGCGTAAGCGTTCGAAATCGGTTTCGTTTTTCCCTC
>NW_008767744.1:0-444 GCF_000715545.1 Opisthorchis viverrini
TTTTTTTTCATCTAAAAATGTATAATTTCACATGTTTTGGATATACTAAGCCATCCCGTTAGGACAGCCTAGTAAAGAATTACTGGATGAAGCATTTGGTGTTCAAGCCAAACAATGATTCACGTGGTAAAGTTGGCCAAAATGATTAGTTTTTCTCCTGACGTTGGCGACCAATATGCTGAAATTTGAAAATAGCTGATCTTTACATGAGTTTCCACATCTATTTAGTCAGCTGTGAGAAAACCTGCACAAAAATGTCAGTGTTGTCATCCGGGACTGTTGCTGCAAGATGTCGATATTACAGATTTTATTTCGAGTACTGCTGCCTTGAAGGCACGCCGTTTTTGTTGGCATGTCGTCTCACAATCATATTTGTTTGTTGTACTACTACCCAAGTTGACTAATAGGATATCCATTTTCAGTGAGCAGGAAATTTCAAATCCA
>NW_008767745.1:0-444 GCF_000715545.1 Opisthorchis viverrini
CCTATCAGGAGAGACTTTGTGAATACCAGATAGAGCAATGTGCTGTTGAGGTATATAGACCGTCGGACCATGATCATACCCAGTCTCCCCGAGAAGTTTGCTGAAGGCTTTTGATTTAAAGTTTTTCTTTTCATTCTGATATCAATATCCTCAGAGTATTTTGCTACGATGAATTTCAGCAAGTTAGCAAACTGCTCGGAAGCCATCCCGGGTAAACTGGTGACTCACTTGTCAGAATGGCGAAACGCCAAGGCGAAATCACTGATGGAGCCAGGATTAACCCAAGCTGAGAAATCTGCAATGTGATCAGAACCTCCCCGTCTACTGGAGCCACCTTTTGGAGTGACCAGATTTGGTCAGCCAGTTCGAGCAACCCTCGACAGCCTTTCTAGAAAAAGCTGCTTGCGGTTTACTATGTCCTCTGACGGCGACTACTGAAGTGAT
>NW_008767746.1:0-444 GCF_000715545.1 Opisthorchis viverrini
AACCGCACAAAAGCCCATTTCGTCACCCAAACAAAGAATATACCTACTCAACACTCCCAGTGGTAGACACCAGACTCTTCATCGCTATGCAGCATCTACAGATTAGAGCTGATAACAGGGCTTCGGGGACTGGTGACTATTTCTCTTGCACACATTTTTTCTTCTGGTATAACCCAACTCATGTAATAAACACCAGATTAGCCAGTTATCTTAGAAGTTCACTCTCGCCAGCCCTTACACATCTGATTCCCGTACCACGCTTCTAAGCGCTTTTATCGGCTTTCGCCAGATCTTTGTAATGTAATATCGTATTTTAGCAAACTCAACCCCTGGTCACTAGCCTGCTAAGTGCGTATATCTCTTTCCTACTCCATATAATCATTTACCATCACCCTAACTGCAGAAGACGCCAAGCTTTTCCTTCTGTGTATATTAATGCATATT
>NW_008767747.1:0-444 GCF_000715545.1 Opisthorchis viverrini
GGGAAATCCAACGACCGGTTAACTCGATTGGCTGTATTTGTGTTGACGTAAGAAACCAACAGCATCAATCGTCGACAGGACGATTTGGCAGAGAACTACCAGCAACAGAACACATTTGTGCACAAGCGACCACTGATCGGTCGCTTGATCTACCTGAACCATGCAACTCGATTTGGTGTTGTGGCACCAAATTAGATACGCTGTTCAAGCATTCTCTTGCCATTTGCATGAGCACGATAGCAAAATAACAGGGAAATCCAACGAGCGATTCCACTACAGTAGCCAGGTCGGCCAGATACACAACGCACTCGAACACAGTGAATGCGGCCAGATTTCATTCGATATATTGAGAGAGCTAAACAACCTACTCAAATGCCCACTAACCTGACCATCCACTTGATTCACATTGCAGCACACTGCACCGATGCTACATTTCAGCGTGGT
>NW_008767748.1:0-444 GCF_000715545.1 Opisthorchis viverrini
CATCTTTGAAGGCTTAGCATTCTGGAATACCCAGAGTACTGATATTGCACTTCCGCATATAGATACACGAAATTCACATAGCAAACCACACTGGTATACATCATATAACAATACTATACAGCACAGTTTAGTAGAAATTAGGTAAACAAAATGAATATGAGGTGCCAATAAAGACAACCAACTGCTTGGCTAACCATACCAGAGCCTTTCTGAATGGTTAGAGTAGTGAACACTACTCAAGAGTTGGTACTCACAACGCGCTCAAAAAAAGTCGCGTGGTGGACAGCACCACACGTGGTACGTGTTCTAGGTTCATTCAAACGGTCAGCCAGCTCTGTCTATAAAACGGTATATTCAGAGCACTAGCTTGGAAACGGCCTAGCAATTGAAGCCAATAGAATCCACTTTGAATAAACTGGGGCCTTGTAGTATTACTAAAGTGAG
>NW_008767749.1:0-444 GCF_000715545.1 Opisthorchis viverrini
TAATTGGAATCGCTGCTAGAAAGCGCACATTAACTTGAGTTCCAGCAATCGAGTACATAAGGTGATGAGCATACTTTAGTCGGTTCCAGGGAAGGTAGTTGATTTTACTAGTTTTTGGCATTAACAGGCCGTAGATCATCAATGCAGCAGTCAGCTCAAACAGCCACAAGTTTACCATACCCCTGTTGGAATTTGTGGCATACTTTTACTTGCTTTTTAACGGTGAACGGCCGATTCGCGCTGCACCGAAAAGAGTGCTCTTCAAATGCCATGGTGTCAACCATAATGGTTGGTTAAGCCTTAACTAGAGGATGTCATGCAGGTTGCAGACCAGACGAGAAAGCATTGGGCGGCAAGCTCCACGTCTATCCGAAGCAGCATTGAACACATCGCTTAGTTTGTCTTGATTCTGCAGCACATCTTTGTCACTAACATGTTTGTCTG
>NW_008767750.1:0-444 GCF_000715545.1 Opisthorchis viverrini
AAAAAATGGTAAATTGGACCATGACTAACATCGATGCAATGCCTTCCCTCAACACTTATGTATCCCATGATTTCGAATTAGAATGAACAAAACAATCACTCTTGTAGCCGTCCGCTATTCTCAGGCGAAGCTATTAGATTTCTTTGCATTGTGCATTCCTACATATACTGCTTGGGCTGGGAAAGTTCACAGAAGGATTTTCAAAGTTACTCTTTGTTTCTTTAAAGGTAGGTTGTTACAGGAAGATTCAACTCTCCCAATGGAAATGCAAACATACCTTGATGACAAGGCAGAGTCATCTGATAGGTGCGTAACCCTCGGGATTTATGACGGACTTGCAACTAAGCATACATCACCTGAACGTGACATAACGTCATCTTTGAATTCATTTGAAGGTTAGAGGAATTGCTGTTGGGTCATCCCGGAAATTATTCGCATATGGTA
>NW_008767751.1:0-444 GCF_000715545.1 Opisthorchis viverrini
TTTTCCGTTTGGCCGTTATACATACAAAGAATCGATCTTTTTGATATCCAATAAAAGTTTGTTGCAGCTGCATTGTTCAGACTCCCGATACGGAATTTTGAGTCACGCGTGGGCTTGACGAACCCCAGTAGCAAAAGAACGGATTGGATTCTACTGATGTCATTGAAACTTCAGGTGAAGAAAACGGTGCAACAAATCTCATTTGTCCATGTTCGTGTAGTCAACACTAGCGCAGGTCTCTCACTGATCCGCACATTGCACTCTCTGCGTCAGCGCACCAGACAGTGGCGAGCCAGTGGGCGGCGTGGTAGCGTGGGTGGCCTTCACTCGCGAGGCCAGTCTCGTGATTCTGATTGGCTAAGGAATCACACGGAAACCGCGACAGGCTAGGTCAGAGAGGCCCAGCAGATGGGCGCAAAAACGTGCGGATAAGATCAGTGATAC
>NW_008767752.1:0-444 GCF_000715545.1 Opisthorchis viverrini
AATCTGCACAAGGGATATCATTCCCAGAGATGAAGCTTTCTAGAAGTCCTCATGCCCATGAAGGTTTCCGATGAGAGAACCCATGAGTTGTTGTCCATCGGCGTGTTTATTAACTTTGTCACCGTTTGGTAATCCTTTCCATTTAGGGCGGCTTCCAAACGTGCCTATTTTCATCAACCACCTGGATGCACTAATTTTTTAACGAAAGATATCGACGCAAAGCTGAAGTTTCCACAGGGTAATAACCGGAATCATATTTAACTTGCCATCCTGTATGACGAGTAAATGACAGACTTGTAAATTCGCTTCGAATTTTGTGGCAGTTCGCATATATATGCACTCAATTTGTTTCCGCTTCAGTGAGAGTGCCTTCTAGTCCCAAGCCAAACGAGATGTCCCGCTATGCAAGCGAGCTCTGAGCCACAGTGGACAAACAAGTTGCTA
>NW_008767753.1:0-444 GCF_000715545.1 Opisthorchis viverrini
AACACTGACGTCATGCTGGTGATGCTGATGGTGACTGCCGCATCTCATTGATTCCGGCAGACCAGAACCAGACACCACGGTTGAAAAGACCGTCTTGGGGCGGGAAGTTAACTGTTTTGTGCCGGAGGTAGCCCACGACACACCAGTAATCTATGACACAATCTAGTGTGTTGCAGCATACCACTGGACACTATTGCACTCGGTGTGGCTGCACAAATCTCCACGAGATGAATTGAAACTCTTCTTCAATAGGCGTAAAACACCATCATTAGCCTTCGAACGCTCTTGGTTTTCATAACGCACCTTGATTCAAAAGAGACTGCAGTCAGATGCACTAAAGCAGTTTCATAAAGGCCATCGAAAACAAACTGGGGGAATGCCCGTGTTGTGAGTTACGTCGCACTATCATCATTATCAGCCGTAAGGACAGCGCACTTGTTTTAC
>NW_008767754.1:0-444 GCF_000715545.1 Opisthorchis viverrini
GGCACGAAAGTTGGCATGTCTATGAAAATTGTTTCATATAGTTAATTATAGCTTATTTTATGGATATAACAGAACATAACATTGTTCATTGGATGAAGAGGGCCCAGAAGTGAAAATAATCAAGTCTCACTACCATCACAGCAAACGGGAAATAGTGGATCGAAAATCTATTTTAAAACTCTTTGATGCCGGCGAAAGCCACTTTCCACAAACTGTGGATTAGCCAATGGTATCCAGTTTTGACGTCTTAACCCTGTCGCTGAACAGTAAAATGTCCTATGCTTCTGCACATGGTTCTGCTGAAGGTTCCGTTCCAGTAAGTTTTTCCCTGGTACCGACGAATTCGCTGTGACAGGGTCCACCAGCCGCAGTCGTCTGAAGTATTATGTTATCATCAAATCAATGTGGGCATGCCATGTGAAACTACATGCGATAAATGTTGCG
>NW_008767755.1:0-444 GCF_000715545.1 Opisthorchis viverrini
CACGTCAAACGCGGTTGATATGGACTACGGAGTGCCTTTTTCACGGATTCTGACGGATATCGCCACAAACAGCTGCGACAGACAGGAAAAACCGCCGTAGAACGAAGCGGATATCCGAAGCTTGGTCTTGTCATGAGTGACTTACGCGTGGATAATTGGCCGCATTCGGGGAGGGGAGGGGACTGGGTAGTTATCTCTCCGAAATTGTGGAGAACTTTGAAAGTTGCCCAAAATAATCATTATTCGGGGGCTTGTTCCCCCTGGTCGAGGTGTATGGGTTTTTAGTCCAGGCAAGAGCTCATAGTGGGAGGTAACGTCGGGTAATGCGTAGAAAACCAGGCCAGTCCCATAGCTGTCGTGATCCAGAGGGAGAAGAGGTATTCGTAAGTTCCACCGAAATAATTAAGCTTCTCCAATTCCCTAGTTCGTTTGAGGGTTTGAGGA
>NW_008767756.1:0-444 GCF_000715545.1 Opisthorchis viverrini
TTATTGTTAAGATAAGGATAGAACAAAGTAACTACGAACTTTATCGTATCGGCCAAACTCATTGTTGCTGTGGAGGCAACGATAGTAGAAAGCATCAACTCAGACTCCAAAAGAGAAAATCCGGGGAACCTTTCTTAAAATTCCTTATTGTCTTTTGAGTCAGCACACTATTTCCAGCCAAGAAACGTCCTACTGATGGGAAAGTTATTGGTTCAGGTGATGAAGGCATGATCTTGAAGGAGCATATAATAAAGTGAACTCACCAAAGGTGAACAGAACTTACCATCAACCCAAAGTAATTGCAATCATAAATTGTTCATGTCCACAAATCTTACTGAAACACTCCTATAATTTAGAGAAAAAACACAAATGGTTCTTTCAAAATTAGTTACAGAAGCTCAAAGAGTGTCAAAGCCGTTAAATATCTCTATAAGAGTGTGAGAA
>NW_008767757.1:0-444 GCF_000715545.1 Opisthorchis viverrini
CACAGGTCGCGAACGTGAGTGTCTCAGTTGCTGGATCTACAAAGCATACTATTCAAGCAAGCATATTTTTCAAGTTGTATGCGGCAATAAACGTATACTCACTTGGAACATATATTTGATTGTCTAATATATTAGGAATTCAGAAATTCAGGCAAGGTGGGAAAGTCAATTTAAAAATAAAGATCAATTATTCCCATAACACAGCCGTCAGCTTTACTCCACATCTGGTGCATGTCGAAAAAGTCATTGGGCGCTAGCCCTGTATCCTGGAGTCTCATTGCGTACTTAGTATTCTTTTTTGTACGTATCCCTCCTGGGGAGATTGGATAGGTGTACGTTTTGTTTGACTGCCGACGTGGGCCTTGATGGAGTGCAATTATAATTATGAAGAACAAAGCTACAGCTTTGCATGTTTATGGAAGCCGTGGGCCTAAAAGAGCCTTC
>NW_008767758.1:0-444 GCF_000715545.1 Opisthorchis viverrini
TTTACCGACCTCGGAAGATATAAATAAAGGTTTCGCTCTACTCACCGTGGGGTTGAATGTTGCATATCACTTGCACAAGTAGAAAGAGTCGATTCTCGTAAAGGAGGCTACTCACAAGGTTACTGAAAACTCTTCGACAGTTTCCTTTATGAAAATCTACTGCGATAACTCGAACATCGTGCCAACTGGAACATGAGGCGGCCTGTGTGCAGCACATCCAGTTGTAGAATATCATAAACGAGATATTCAGTGTCGTGAAAGCCAAATTGATTTGCAAATGATTGGATTTCTCGAAAAGAGTCAAGTTCTCTTTTTTTCACGCTGACTCATTGTGGTGACCATAATCGATTTCAATCACCTGTAGCTCGTGACCGCGCTTCCCATGACTCCGTCGGAAAATGTGCTACCTATAGATTTTCAAGCACTAGAACAACTGTGGAATTA
>NW_008767759.1:0-444 GCF_000715545.1 Opisthorchis viverrini
TTCAGTGTGACTTGTTCAGGCTCGTATCCTCCAAACGGTTCAGCGACTGAGTTATCTGGAGTAGAGTGTACTACACCACCATATGTCTGATTTCGGGGTCTACCACATTGTCTATTCTCGGTGTGACCCAGGTGGAAAGTGATCCTACGTACCATTCTTATATGCATTAATCACCACACTGCTCTATACTATACCTTACGTTTTAAGGAATACTCCTCGGAATTGACACTGTGTCTTGAGCTTGATGGGAACAGTGCTTAGGATCGCGCCACATTAGAAGACTTGCTCACTGGAAAGACTGAGCGCGTCTGTTGTCAAACTCCTGTTGGCAATGATGTTGGAGAGCACAATCACAGCGTGAGTACTTCCGTTTCATCAAAGAACGACTAATTCATCCAACATGGCGCAGCTGCTGTTCGTGTGAACAGTCAGTATATTGGGGCG
>NW_008767760.1:0-444 GCF_000715545.1 Opisthorchis viverrini
GCTTGGGTGAATTTGACAAGAAACATCAAATTTTTCAGCTCTAGAATTATCAATATATTGTGTTCCTATAAACTTAAATTCATCAACATAATAATGGAAAAAAGGATTTTTAGCTCTTGATAATTTAATTTCTAGTTTTAATGATGCATCCATAGATGAGTCATAATTTAAAAACATTTTTCAATCTGCTATTGTAAAATATTTAGTAACTGTTCCATTATTTCTATCAAATTCATTATCATTTATTTCAAATGATATATTTAAATCAGTTCATCTTTTTTCGTCATTAAAAACATTAAAATCTTCAGGCTTACTAGGATTAGATTTTGTTTTAATAAATTTTAAGTTTTTTATTTGGATTCCACTAATATCTATTTCAAAAACTTTTGATTTAATTGTAATTGAATTTATTATTTAAATAAAATCCATCAGTTCTAATCTCTA
>NW_008767761.1:0-444 GCF_000715545.1 Opisthorchis viverrini
GTTGGAATGGTTAGTTTTATATGGAAGGACCCTTATCTGAGGATTTCCGCAGTCATTTCAGTTGGATTCATTTGCCAGTCCTTTGGTTGAGCTTTGGTTCTAATTTTTCTACAGTTGGTTTATTGATTTGATAAGTCCGAGCCCCAGACACGCATAAACGTAACTCGGTTGGCGTGGAAATATTTTTGTTTGGAACCCCGGATAATCCACAACGACAAGACCCAAAAAAATAAATCCCTTGCTTTGAGAAGGTTTTTTGATACAACAATAGGATAACAACAATAGGATACAACAATAGAATAAAAGTACATCATTGATGAAATCTTCAGCAATAATATGTTTGCCTGCAGATTACGGTGACATTTTGTATGAATTATTCCACATAGATATTTTCCAAAAAATATCATTCAATTTCCTTGACATCAAACAGCTATTTTCGCGCAT
>NW_008767762.1:0-194 GCF_000715545.1 Opisthorchis viverrini
TGGCACTGTGCTTCGCATGATTTCGAATGCGACGTTTCAAAATTTTATTCCATATTATTCTAAAACTCTTTCGCATTCAATTATTCTGTTTGTGACTACGCTCTTCAAAAAAATATGATAGTGTATATATGCATCGCGATATTTCATATATCGTAGCGACTGAAACATGAAGCGGCCTGATAAATGCAGCACAT
>NW_008767762.1:290-444 GCF_000715545.1 Opisthorchis viverrini
TTGGCTAATTTGGTGCAATTCTGTTTGAAGTAGAGCATAAGGTTGACGGAAACCCGGGGACTGAGCCTACATGATGAGCACCGATAATGGCGAGACCGGTGGTCCGCTCTCAACGGATTTTCACAAACCTTATTAGTAGTACATTACAATGCAA
>NW_008767763.1:0-444 GCF_000715545.1 Opisthorchis viverrini
GACACGCTACTCGAAAATACCTAGCAGTGCTATTGACATAGTTCTTCGGTAAGTATAACAACAGTGTATAATTTTCGTTGGAAATAGACGAGTGTATATATATAAACTTTCGCTTTCCGAATTTGTACTTACCCCTTCAGGAATCGGTGGTAGCTGCATTTCGATCATATATTTGTTCAGCTTCTTAAGTGGACACGTCGGCTTTAATAAAGTGCACACGTTCGAGAGCGAAGTCCAAGCTCTCACTCCAACAAATACAGGATATTTCCAGAGAGCAATCCACCCAATTACAACGTTAAAATCCAAAGCTGAAAAAAAGAAAACAGTAGTAAAAATTACTGAATACTACAACCTCGAGAAAACCTAGATGGCTACAGTATGCATCTGTGGATTACTGATGATACGCTCGCCGCTGGAATGTCAGATGTGCGGAGTTCAAACCCC
>NW_008767764.1:0-444 GCF_000715545.1 Opisthorchis viverrini
TTGTGATGTGTCTTTCAATAATGTACGATTTAAGGGCATTTGATAACTCACAGCCTGTTCAAATCGGAATTTTCTCGGTCTTGATTGGATAGATCAGCTAAATACTTGTTTGTCCCTTTACGTTCTGCGTGTGAAATCGTGCATCTCACACATACAAGCATCCACAAACGTCTCAAATGCACAATCCAAAAATAACTTTCTGTCTGTCAAGATGATCGCGGGCATTGTACCAAAGCTCAAGCCATACTTCATTTCAAGACAAAAGCAAAATTGTACGCAGACCAAAACGCCATGCACCTAATGCAGCTCTTGCGTCTGTGGACGCTGAACACCAGGCTTGAGGCATCAATCGCATGAAAGCCATGGCGCTCAATTATGTGTACTGGCCGGGTATGGACAAACAGCAAGAACAACTTGTGAAGTCCTGTTCCAAATGCTAGTGTT
>NW_008767765.1:0-444 GCF_000715545.1 Opisthorchis viverrini
CCAACTCAAAGTAGCTAGAGCTGGGAAATATGGCTTTGGCCAAAGGTCTTCGACTGCTTGTAGGGATTTTCAAATGATGACCAGACGACTAAAGCTTTCTGGTCACTAAACTGAGTTCTAATCAGATATACAGTACTCGAGGATCTTCCTTCATCCCTACTCCCCAACATGGACTAAAGAAGTGATTGAGTTATTCAAATCATTCTGTTACATGATTCGTCACGATACAGTTCGAAGAAATGCCCTCGGAATTTCGTACTTGCTGAGCAAAGCACTTTCGCAAATTACAAGAGAAGCGTTCCAGTTTGATATGTATTCGATAGATCACTTCAGCTCCCACCATTGGAGAACGGCTCTTAGATGGGGTTTAAAGAAAGCCAAAAATGATGCTTGGTTCACACGTGATTTACCGGAATCAGCAACTGAAACTGTTGTACCGAAAAA
>NW_008767766.1:0-444 GCF_000715545.1 Opisthorchis viverrini
AGCCGTTTATCAAGTCCATAAGCTCAAATATTTTGTGCCATAGTTTACGTGAAGCATCGGGAAGCTACGCAAATCCAAACAGATTCTCTTTTCAGATGCGTTTTACTCGAGCGGAGATATGAGCTTAAGCCGTCATTTCCCGATCTGCAACACACCATTTGACTCGGAATATGTTCCACTGGAAAGAGGGACCGACACATAATTTGGCTGGGTTAAAACGTCGGTAATTTGAATTTGGAGTCGTACAGAACTTCAGTCTGGATGAGGTTTTTCAGTTAACCACTGGAATAAAACAAAGAAACAGGGAGATGCTCGAATCTTCGTGTGCACATGATTCTCATCATTATCTGCAATCCAATGCTGCAGTTCATGTGGGTTTGATTTCAGCAAAACGCTGCGATTAAGGAGCACTATTGCGTTCGTCTGTCGGTATTAGTTGGACAC
>NW_008767767.1:0-444 GCF_000715545.1 Opisthorchis viverrini
ATACAAGTAGTGCTTTAGATAGAGCTCGTGTTCTGTCTATGCAGAAGGTCCCCAACCGGCCTGCACATCGCAGAGTTCGGCTTGAATGTCTGTGCCTGGTCAGTACTTGTGCGCTGGCACTGCTTGGCGCTGAGCAGTTTAAAGTGCAAAATCCTGTTGACAAGCCTTGTTACACTCTGCATTCCCGCCACACTCGTCCAAATTTTGTGGCTAATGCATCTGAGTGAGGCTCAAGCGCATGTTCTGTCCCAACCATATGAGCTTCCTCAAGCAACCCGCTAGTAATCGTACTGAAAGAGATTACACCCTTCCTCTCTGTTTATCGTCACGACATCAGTTTGCATAGAATAGACCTAATAAATGGCCAGACAATGCGGAATGTAGATCCCACGGACGGGTGACCGACTGCGCAAATACTTTCTCCTGAACCGAGGTGAGCGTGAA
>NW_008767768.1:0-444 GCF_000715545.1 Opisthorchis viverrini
CATGCTAGGAAGGCCAAAGAGGAGCAAGCAGATGAAGAGCGACGGGATTCTGTACTAAGAGCAATCGTACTGGGAAACGGTTTGAGGGTAAAGTCGTACTGTCTCTGCGATAGCAGTGGGAAGGCAGTAAGGTGTTTCCCCCTGCAGATGAGCAGGTAAGACTATTGAGTTACTCGCTTCGGACGGCGCTCTCAAGGAAAATCCCGCTGCCTCGCAGGTCACACTCAAGTCAGAAGCTAGGGTATGTCCCTGAACAGAACCCTACAACCCCCATTGCCATGTGGGTTAGGCTTTTACGCAAAAAGCTCGATGTGGGACACAGTCAAATCCCCTTCTTTTGTTCGGGAAACCGGAAAGCACAGTTTGTCCGCAAAGTTCTTCGCCCATGGACTAACTTCTCAAACCCCTTTCCGCTATACACAAACATTTCCGAGTCATGTGACT
>NW_008767769.1:0-444 GCF_000715545.1 Opisthorchis viverrini
TATTCTTCAGACAACACTTCCGTCACCGTGGATTCCTCGTTGCTGTCAATTAAGCCGAATGCAGTTAAAGTTTTCTTTCGAATCTGTCTCGAGCTTAACTGGCACATTTTTTCCGGACGCAGCTTATCATGGTAACCTATTTTTGTCTGTTCTATTGAAGGTTTTCCGAGAGTATAACTGCTCATCCTCTGTTCCTCTGTACTTATTTTACTGAAGCACAATTAATCGCTCGTCTTCGGGAGATGCCGTATCCTTGGGCGTAACTCTTCTTCCCACCGTAAGCTAGTTTTTTGGACTTCCACCCGTCAGCCTCATGAGTTTCCCGGACACCTGCCATCCATGTCTCTCCCGCTGAAACTGGAACCAGTGGAAGCTGGTTGAAGCTTCGAAAACAAGTTTGGGTTCCCAAGTTCCTGGCTCAGTAGCAAACAAAAACAAAGGTAT
>NW_008767770.1:0-444 GCF_000715545.1 Opisthorchis viverrini
CAGTAAGCCCCACCTGCATTCGCCACTTCCAATGGTACAATACAAAGCTAAACACTCTCCGTTTCTCAACTTTCTTAGTAAGATGTTGCTTGAAACTCCTCTGCGTTTGGGCCGGCCACTCAGACATTCAACAGACCCCAGATGAGTTTGGACAGAAGTCTCCAACGATGGATGAGCCAATTACACTACAAAGGATACGCCAGTCGGAGGAATGTCTATCTCATAATGCACCTTGCCCAACCCTGTGCTGGAAAGAAAAGTCCGAGAGACGGCGAAGTATGGGAGCACCACATCGAAAATCCAACTAGGCTGGTAGGTGGCATCAACATCATGGAGAACGATCCAAGATTGGTCGGGACTAGTGCTTAACTGCTGCACAGGTATGGAGAACGAAGGCCTTAGTCAATGGTAGAAAAGAAAAATCATTCAGCTGTAGCACCCTTT
>NW_008767771.1:0-444 GCF_000715545.1 Opisthorchis viverrini
ACTACAGTAAAATACAACGAACTTGAAGCGATACCTACGAAGTTTTCAAATAAACCCACTTCTGAGAAATTTATACTTGATAATTGTTGCTGAACATTCATTCAAGCGTACTTGAAACGAAATGAGATCCGAAAATTAATCTTTTCCATTGTAGTGGAAAACTTCGCCAAAGGTTTTGAAAGTTGCACTCATGTAGAAGTTTTATTTTTTTGCCGCAGTGCTTCGGGATGCTTGTGTCCTGAAAAACGAACATGCATATATTTCGACGATACTTCACATACCTTCACTGCTTAAAGACGGATTTGCTGTTCTTTTTGTTAAATATGCCGGAAAATTAAAACAACGATTCATAAGCAATTTTGTGCTAGTTTTTTGGGAAAATTTAATCACCAGAGAATGTACGCTGTTTATTCCGAAATCAAGCTGCTGAAGCACTACAAAAAC
>NW_008767772.1:0-444 GCF_000715545.1 Opisthorchis viverrini
TTTAGCTTTTGAGCCTGGCTGTTAGAGGGCGCGGCGGAGTGACTAGGATTTAGTCATAAGGACCGGGCCTCAGCAGACACCATGCGTCGAGTCCCCGGGTTTTTGCGATTCTTGTCCTTGTGGTCATTGCCATCAGTGAGTCCCTTGAAAGGGAGGGATTTCGACTCTGAATCGCACCAAGCACTGCAAACCGGCGACTTTCTTCTGGCTGTCAACGACGACTTATCCGATACTGCAGCAGTCGAACCGGAGCGATTCAAAGTAGAACTTATATTTGATCTAAACCAGACACCATAGTGAAAGAAGCCTGAAATCAGCAAGTTCTCCCGCGATCCGTTGATGGGACCGATCTCTATACACTGCAACTTTTGGCACTGTGAGTTACTGGTGGATATTTCGTCCTGTGCTGGAAAGCCGAGAAGCATTATACAGCTGTTCAATCCT
>NW_008767773.1:0-444 GCF_000715545.1 Opisthorchis viverrini
GGACACGGCTAGCTACCTGAAAAATGTCAGTAGACTTTTGTCTCAGTGACGGCAGTCCGGAACTTAAATTCATTCTGACAAGTGAGTGGCCGATGAATAAACTAACGTACTAGCCGGCTGTTGTTTGAATCTTTCGGTTCAAACTCACATCGTTAATCGATTTTCAGTTTGCCGATTATAGTTCGAATGTTTGGATATATTTTCGGATTACCTGATATTCCAGGTGGATGGGTACAAATCCGAGTTACTTTGGTCTACGATGAAAAGTCAAGGAGGAATTGAGCAGATTTATTTATCGTTCTTTGTAAGAAGAAAGTAGGGCGCATGTTTTCAATCTCTAGAAACACAAAGCGTTTTAAATCAGTTTTTTGCAAACTTCATCAGTTAAGTGGAGGATACTGACCATAGGCTTAAAGAAAGTAAGCCGCCATTAGTGGGCATTTG
>NW_008767774.1:0-444 GCF_000715545.1 Opisthorchis viverrini
GACACATGTGTTCAGCAGCAAAATTCCTGGAACGGTTTTGTGTATCATGTGATATAAGTGAATCGGGTGCCATTTGTGTGCGACGCAATTTCCCTGAAGACATGTATTGCATAACCATGATTTCTGTAACTCGACGCATCTCGAGGGGCGAGTATGAAAATCCTGTTTCGTAACAGCTGAAAGTGCACTTCGGTATACTCGATAGTGTCATGGGGATTTTCTATTCAAAACTGCACTTTTGAGAACGTATATTTTAAGTGGAATTTCCGGCTAATTCTTCGACTTCCTTTGGAATCGCTGTATTCAATATGGATAACACCACAAATGAGGGAACTTTTCCACTTAATAAATGACGGACTAGAAGCCGATTGCTTGATATGTCTTCAATTTGTGTCTCTGAAAGCCATACTCATTGTACCACCACCACCAAAGGAATGTGAGTTT
>NW_008767775.1:0-444 GCF_000715545.1 Opisthorchis viverrini
AAAACTATTCTCTTCACTTACTTAAGGGCAAACGCCGAAACGCATTTGAATTTATGCAGGCATTCTGCAATTGCCTGAAATTCTGCCGATTCACAGCAAACCAAATGGTTTCCCATTTGAAATGTTAACACCGTGATTGGTATATTCTTTCTTCATGAGCCCAAGGACTGCTCACAGTCTGTCAAATGGACATTTCGCGATATTTGGATTCTTGCCGTTGACAGAACGACCCCAGAGATTTATTGTTTATCTGCACACTCGGTGCTACGACCGGTGCTCTGCATCTAGTTTTCACTGGCTCAACATTTGACGGGTTTTCAATTGGTCCTTCTCAGCTGCTACATTAGTGAGTTTCTTTGACACGAAGAAGTGACCAGACGGGATTTGAGGATGAGAATGATCTGTGCTAAGTCTAGTGAGGATACTGACATCTACCTAGGTGAT
>NW_008767776.1:0-444 GCF_000715545.1 Opisthorchis viverrini
AGCACCGACTGAAATTCGTACCACATTCCGCGTGTGATTTTATTCCCTAGAAGATCTTAGAGCTCCTGTGCGCCATTTTACACTTACTCGATATTTGGGACCGGTAAAATCTGAGAACGCTTGAACGAATACCACGTAAACTTGCTGGCTAGGCTACCAAACTTTGAAACTAGGGCACCAGCATCATCGGTTACTGTTCTTTTAACCAGTTATCACAATATTGGCTTCCCTGAGACTTCAAAGACAACTCTTGTCACTTGTCGCTTTTACCGGTGGCTGATCAGGTGAAAATTGATCTCCTCGACGAGCTTGCAATTTCCTTTACACCCGAGGAGATATCTTCGGTGAGCTGTTGATGATCCCTTCTGGACCGGGAAGGGGACGTCTACATGAATTTTAAAATATTTTTCCAGTACCACCATTACTGCTTCCTGTGGTTTTGGT
>NW_008767777.1:0-444 GCF_000715545.1 Opisthorchis viverrini
TACATTCCGGCTGCCATATGATTAGCTCAAACACCAAGAAACTCTCGAAAATGAAGCTGACAATCTTCCCGTTCTACAGTTATAACTCACACTTCTGTCACACGAGCAGAGTTGGAAGGCCAACTCGTCCACGCTTGTTTGGCAATTGGCAAATGACTGATTTGGTCTAACTCCTGATTAGTGTGAGAAGCTTCTACCAAACAAATAAAAGTTTATAACGGTTACCTGTGAAGATTGTGTGCTTATATTCCCAACTAAGCCAAAGCTCACGTGTGCAGCCGCTATAAAGTGACTGGACCCAATCGAGAATCGGTGGTTTGTGTTCCTCTGCGACCTACTGAATTGTACTTGAGTGGGAAGTCATTTATCCACCCACAGGATACACCGTAGTGAGTTGCTCAGTGATTAGAGATGTGCCGAACATAGTCTCCCAGTCTGCCAGGT
>NW_008767778.1:0-444 GCF_000715545.1 Opisthorchis viverrini
CATAATTCCAAAGGACATCCGCACAAACGCGATATACTACTCATAAGGTTACTGAAGACTCTTTGACATTATGAATAGTTTGTTAGGTCTAGATATTGTGCTACTGTATCTTAAAAGTCGTACCCAATGAAACTTGAGGCGAATTTGTGCAGCGCATCCAGTTGAAGAAGACCCTCTATGGACGAGTGATTCAGCTTGATTCACTCCAGTCCACTGGTAGAACCAAATTCATGTGAAAATGAGCTTATTTGGAAATATCATTGTGAAGTCCACGTTACTGCATACGACAGCTTACTTTTTAAGTAAGTCACTGGACCAAGTCAAATTATGCCCAACACAGACTTTGTTGCGTCGCTGCTCCTGAGTTTGTGGTGAGCGTGCTCCCACTCAACCGTCCAAGGCCATATCGCGGCAAGACGGTGTGAGGTGGCACTAAGTCGCTTG
>NW_008767779.1:0-444 GCF_000715545.1 Opisthorchis viverrini
GTATAACAAATGTTTTAAGAGGAAAGCTCTACTATTATCTCGAAAATTAACTCTATGTTTTCGGAGGCACGTCACTGGTATGCATCCCTGAGGTCTCTGAGAAGCAAACCGTATTAATATAAGTATTACTAGGCCAATTAACTAAAGCATATCTTTGCAAGTTTCCTTGTAAAAAGTGTGAGTGAAAATTTAGGTGATCCTTTCCAAGTTACGAACGGTGCTTGGGAGTTATCACTTGAAAATTATGGAACAAAGGAAGATGAGTAGGCTTGTGACGAAAACTGAACATGAGGATCCATTGTGCACAGCAGGAGCGAGCATACTTAGAAAAATTTTAGCATTTATGCTTCAAAAGAATTCGTCAGGAAAAAGAAAACTTCTCATCGGCTTCGCATTATAATAAAAAATATGCTAAAAATTGATTTCGGAGTAGGATATTTGGAA
>NW_008767780.1:0-444 GCF_000715545.1 Opisthorchis viverrini
TCCCGCAAATTCTAGGTTGGTTTTATTCACAGCGCCATGATTCCTCATAACCAATCTGATCAGGCGGATGGTCTCCACTAGCCAACAGGATTCTAAACACAGATAGAAATTTAATACACCAAATCCCGTTCCTCGATGGTTTTTCGGATATCTTCCTACGATGCTTAGTTACATCATACTAATTCGGAACGCAAATTAGCCCGACTATTTACATATCTGCGTGGTTACTTTCGGCATAATTTGTTCCAAACCAATTTGGTGGCTTCGTAGAATGGGACTTTTGATTTCACAGTGAGTGAAACTGCGCAGCACATAAGGGAGACCCACCCAAAATGAGTTCCATAAACTGCCAGCATGCAGACAATATTTGGAGGGGATTTGGACGCTCCTCTCTCCGTAGTAGCCTGCGCGACCTGAAACTTACTGCCGAATGTCCTGATTCCA
>NW_008767781.1:0-444 GCF_000715545.1 Opisthorchis viverrini
ACTGTCCAATAGTCCATGATGGGTCATTTATCAAATTATAATAATTAAATCCGCCGCGAAATCCTCCCCCCTTTAAGTAGTACGAGTGCGTCATAATCGTGTGCGTTATGTTGCCCCTGATTGCGCAGTCCATCTCACAAACTACCTACAAAATTTATTTCGACTTGTGTCCTCTGTGAACCGTTGATCTCATCAACTCCTTTTGTGAATACAATAATTCTACTTGTGTCTTCATTGTGCTGCTTTCAAACAAGTATTCCCAACTAGAACAGAAGCCAGTGTGTGTCAAATGGCGTGGAAATACGGGGCAGGTGCTGCGTTCTAGTTGGAAACCGGTAGTTTCTGGCCCCCGGCCGAATCCTCTGATGCACTCCGGGCACCTTCTTGGGGATAGGGGCAGAAGAACCAACCTGTTCGCTGCAATCTGCTAATCAACCGTGGGAT
>NW_008767782.1:0-444 GCF_000715545.1 Opisthorchis viverrini
AACATTTATGTAATGCCCACTCAAGAATTCACGGAAACTGCTGTGATGCACAACATTGCAAACTTATGTCATATGCGAAACCACTGCAGCGCTTGCAATAGAGAAAAATTTTGAAGGAAACTAGTTATTCAAAATGTTGGCGTACAACGCAGCAACAAACATCCCCATATGCGATGTCCATCACATTCTGCTCCTAGAATGCGTGGGAGGGCAAGTTGCTGCGTGTCATCAAGAGCGAAAAATTGATGAATTAAGGACACGTCTCACTGAAACCAGCGGGTTTTTAGGACACCTACGCCGGGTTAACTCTCAAAGCGAAGCTGACAAGTAAAATAAATTTTATAATATTATAAGTGGGCTGTAGAGCTTAAGAGCGATGCTTTTCTTTATGCATGATGCCATACATCAGCTGCAGAAAGCGGACGTTGCCTGCTTCAAAACTAA
>NW_008767783.1:0-444 GCF_000715545.1 Opisthorchis viverrini
TCTTGTAGACGGATGTCCTCATGCTGTCTAGTTGATTGGGTCAGTTTGGGTCAGTGCATCTCGACACTGTAAACGGTGTTTGTCAGCATACGCTCCGACAGATGGTAGCTCTGGGGCTTAGAAGATAGAGTTTATCGTTTTATTCGTTCTTTTATGTCAGCGAGGAGTATAGATTTCACGATTCTGACAGGTGATGTGAATGTTCAAGTCGACTGATTGAATCCGGGGGAAGCCCACCTTGGTGGCCCATTTGGGGTTAGTGTACATCGCACAGATGTTGGACAAGGAATTCCTTAGTTATACACCGAACATCATTTGTTTCTAACCAACAAACATTTGGAGCAGTCGCCTGGGGACCACCAAATGCAAAACGGCTACGGAATGAATTGGAGATTGTGTCAACCGGGTGATTCAAACTCATTCGGTTCATCACCTGAAAAGCGT
>NW_008767784.1:0-444 GCF_000715545.1 Opisthorchis viverrini
ATAGCAAAAATCTATCCACTCTGAGTGATGTTGGTAGGAGTATTCCTACAGGTCCTTTGGAATAGCTCTACGGTGAAACATGCATGGTGAAACATATTTTACTAGTATCCGAAGTGTAATTTCGACAGGATGAAAAAATTCTCCACTACACTCACTGTCGGCTGAAATCAGTACGAGAACCGGAAATCATGTTCCACTTCCATTTGTGCTACATATCCGGATGTGTGACTTGTCGCGTGATGAATGGGACTGACTTACCCTAATCCTCTTTGATGTTGGTCGCTTGTGCTTACGTCCAACTACCCATCAAGCTTATAAGAGTAGAAAAAACATGTGAACCGAACACCGTATACTGCGTTTCCTATGCAAGAAGTACATTATATTCCTGTATAAATTGCTAATCAGCTGCCGTCATTGATTGTCTGCTAAGACAGTACTGTTCTA
>NW_008767785.1:0-444 GCF_000715545.1 Opisthorchis viverrini
TAGTTCCTCATTGTTCCCGTCGGCACGGACGCCCACAGGCTTCCGAAACACTCTGTGATGTGAATCGGTGCTTCAATCTAGGTGAACAACACAAAACTCACTCAATAATCAGCTACCAGCAATCACACTAAAAGTAATTAATGTGTGCTTGTTATACGATAAAAAAACCTATTGCTCTACACTGTCAATTGTCCCATGAAATGCCATATAGGCTCGCTGTTTGATGAACCTATCAATGAACTAAAATACATGGACAATCAATGATCCTGACTAAATGGTGGCTTTGCGGATATGAGTGTAGCGGAGCATTACGTTACAGCCGAAAACCACACTTGGCGCCCGCATTTGCGCCTCCCACTGGTCTGTAACATAATTCCCACATGTATATTATTCGTCCGTCATTTCCTCAATGCGCCAAACAGCTTGCATAAGAGCAAATTGTCT
>NW_008767786.1:0-444 GCF_000715545.1 Opisthorchis viverrini
CAAGACTCATTGCTGTTGCGCGAGAAAAATGTACGCACACCGTTCCGGAAATGCGCACGCTGGTTGCAATTTTATAATAAATACAGCCTTCGCTACAACAAAACGGTGGTTATTTGTTTGAAAAAGCGTAAATCCACGCAGAAATGCAATTCGTGGATTGAGCGCAATATATTTCTTTCAAAAACGGAGTAAATTATTGAATAATTTTCTCAAGCAGTTGTTACCAGGAGTCATTTCTACTAGTTTTGAAATCTAATGAAACAGGGTGCATATTTATCAAGGATTCCTATCAGATACTTCTGGGGTAAAACTTACGGGAAGAGAGCTTCTGCTAACAAAAATAACTACTGCCAAGATTATATACAGACGCCAGGATACACACTCTCATTGGTACGCACAACTTATACGGACGTCCTGATAAACGTGCAAATAAACTGCGCTTGG
>NW_008767787.1:0-444 GCF_000715545.1 Opisthorchis viverrini
CCTTGGTGACGGATTATACACAGGATGGTGGTTAGGGAACTGGTAGATGGGTTCGTGGCACTGTGCCGTTAGACGGGTGGGAAGGGGGTGTAGCGGAAGGCCGGTGAGCGTAGAGATGCAAGGGTGGATCATGCTTTCCGCTTGCCCAAGTTGAAAAAGGGGGTTTGTTTGATGTTCTTGATCTTGTGTATCTGACTCGAAAGTCACGCACGAGGCAGTGGGTAGATATAAGGTTTCGTTCGGGGACCATGCCCTTAGCCTCCGACTCAGAAGTCTGAACCGCCAAACTGGTTTTTAGGGTCTTCTTGGGGTACCCTGACCAGAGCCAGTGGCCCAGTAGTCTGACCCACTCCGCTGTGGGGAGCCGGCCTTACCCGAGGGCGCACGGGGTGAGGCATTACTGCCTCACTACTAGTGTAGCTGCGCACAGCAGGTGCCTTTTGA
>NW_008767788.1:0-444 GCF_000715545.1 Opisthorchis viverrini
TTGAACATTTACCTACTTACTATTGGGTTTCAGAAAATTGAATTCAAGAGCTTCGACCACAGCGATGGCGTCTTTTCATCGATAACTTGAGGTGTACCGAAATTCAAATACTTGTGGTAAAACAATATGTACCATTAGTGCTCCAAAATTTATACTCAGTATCACTTGTTTTCTTCTTCCCTAACATTTTGAAACGCCCTGCTCGATATCGCTGCAGTTGTGCTTAACATCTAATGGCATCACTTACCAGTGCAAGAGCTCCAGCGTTGCTCGCACATCTACGGGAAACATCGTTTTATTTGCACAAAAGCCTTGCTGTGTGCTCGAAAACTTCTGAGTCTTCAAGGGATTCCGAGTCTGGGTTGAGGTCCCCCTTCTTTCAAAATCGGGATTTATGGGTTATTCATCAGACAATCTGTCTGCCTGACCACTACACTGTGTCAA
>NW_008767789.1:0-443 GCF_000715545.1 Opisthorchis viverrini
GCTCAAGCCACGGTTCAACTACTGCTATAGGTCAGTTTGGGATGTTAGGCGACCATGTTATTTCAAAAATTTAATATCAAAGATTTAATATTGTGACTGTTGGTTTGTCTCTCTGTCCAATTAAGATATACTGAATGGCATCCGCATGACACTCGCAGTCCCCCATACCCGATTGTTCAATGGCATGACCTTATATTCCCATCACATTATTTCAGGTTTGAAAAATGCATGGGGACTTGTTCTTCGAAAATGTCAGCCAACTTATATTCCCATGGAACCTCGTTGTCTTGCTTTCAGAATTTTCAGCCAAAAACTTAGTTCGAGGACCCTATCTATGTCTGGACACCTTATCAGCATCATGGCTTACACACAAACATGATACATGCAACGGAAAATCCTCTAAAGCCACACTGGTCGTTGCGTGGCGTCTTTGGCGGATCGCC
>NW_008767790.1:0-443 GCF_000715545.1 Opisthorchis viverrini
AAAACAACACCAAGAACACATCTTTAAATTTCCAAATTTAAGGTCAGTAAATTTTGGGTTCGTACATTCAGCATCCAGGTGAACGAACTGGTTTACCGGCCGTTAGGCCGGGTTAAAAAGTTCAACACAGTGTGTTTTAAAACGTCCAAAATATCTAAATTTAGAAGATTCTTCTTGTTTATGACACGCAACTCGAGACTGCTTACTTAAGCTAATAAATATGGGTACATTTTATCAAAGAAATCAGTATCCTGTTGATGTCCATTTAAGGAAAACTGACGTACGTGCTAAAGGGGTTTGATTTTGATTTTCACCAAGAATGGATAATTTGTTAAAGTTTACTGAATTTTGCAAAGCGGTATCGGAGAACTTGTAGGCATAAATCATAGTATATGCTGACAATTTATCTTAAAACATCCAGGAGTTAATTGAACAACAAACTT
>NW_008767791.1:0-443 GCF_000715545.1 Opisthorchis viverrini
CTAAAGGGACCTATAGGTGAAAAGTTTCCCTATTTGACGCTGTTTCTTATTTCTGAAGATCGACTCTGGAAGTGTCATTGATTATGCACGAATTTGGATAATCATGGATAAAAAATCTCTCAAGGATGACAAAAAGGGAAGCAAGATGAAGGATTTGTCGACGCCTAGTTATCTATCGAACTAAAAAAAATATGTGCTTTTGAAAATATGATGTCTGGAAGTAAATTGGTGTGCCACAAAATTTTCATTTTTCCAGCCTGGTTTTAGTTACGATTAACTCTTTGTTAAGAGAAGTGACCAGCTCAATGTGATATTATTTCATTGTCGAAATGGTACCGGTAGCAGTGAAGGCTCAACAACCGAACTTGTCCAGGTTTGCTACTCGATTCCGAACAGTGAGGTTAGTGAGGAGGGAATTAACAGAGAAGTTGTTGGCTGTATGT
>NW_008767792.1:0-443 GCF_000715545.1 Opisthorchis viverrini
CACAGAATACCCCAGTATGTTCCCGAAAGCGCTGTTCATCAAGAATAAAAGTGCGCAGCGGGATGTCCACGTCACTATTTTAAGCGGTACGCTATTCCTGAATTGTGTTATCCACCAACCCCAAGTCTCAAATTACAGTTACTTCATCATCTCTGACGATGAGTAAATCGATGAGTAAAAACCTCAAAAGGATGAACTTCATTGAAATCTAGATGGCAAAACGAGCTGATGCGGGAGTGCCTTCAGCTAAGGTGAATAAAGCTGAGTGTTGCCACGGCAGATCTTCCCGACATACCCATTCTTCAAAATCACTCAGGATGACGCATTTTGTAAACAGTTGTGGACACGTGTGTGGTGTGTAAATTGGAGAAAGTAAGCCATCAACCCATGTGATACCCATAACCGGAGAAACCAGAGGTGCTTCTGATGGTTTTCAAGTAAAA
>NW_008767793.1:0-443 GCF_000715545.1 Opisthorchis viverrini
GTCCTTGGCTTCCTGCTCTGCCCACTGTGATATACAGAAATCCATAGTAGCTTGAAACAGCTCCTTACGTGACGAAAGAAAATTATTACAACTGTATAGAGCTGTCACAAGGTCGAACTAGAATCTTCGTGAGGAAGCGGAAACTACCGATCTGTAGTGTCTGATCCTGACTATTTGACATTCTGACCAACCAGGGCAGGTCTTCGCCTGCACGTCCAATACACGTGATGTTCGACTATTGGGAGTGGCTGGCCTCCGGACACTCGTTGTAATATGTATACCAAGTACGTACTCTCAGAATACAAAGTTCCGTGAAAATCTGCTACACTAAAACCACAGTGCTACATTTTGAAGATGGAAATATCAGTAAAATTAACAACCATTCTCTCATGGTAACCCAAACACAGCTCGAAAGCTTGTCAACTTATTGGAACCTTATTGGT
>NW_008767794.1:0-443 GCF_000715545.1 Opisthorchis viverrini
GGGAACTACTGGTATCAGTGTAATGAGAGAGCACCGCGTAAAGCTCAGTTCATGACTTATGGTCGACTGACTCAGTTAAAGAACCAGTGTTTGGGTGAGGAAAAATAAAAATGTAAAATGAAAGAAACCCACGAATGTATACCCGTTTATTGCGTGATACCAATGCTTAAAGATTTTCCACTATTGTTTAACGTCTTTATTAAATACTTTCACACTGGGCGCCCTGAATTAGTCTGAAAAGAAAGCTAGGTGCTACTCTTAAGTTTAGGGATCGGTCCAGTCATACCGGTAAACGTATGACGCAACGAATACACAGGAGCATTGCTCTTATAGCCAGAGTCCATATTTTAAATCAGTAATTCCGAAAATCCAGTTGGGCTGATAACACAGGGTAACTGAAGCCGGAGTAGGTCTGTGTCTCCATACCTGGTGGCGGTTTTTAG
>NW_008767795.1:0-443 GCF_000715545.1 Opisthorchis viverrini
GATGATGATGATGATGCCAGCTGGTTTCTAACCCTCGACCCTGGCTAATAGTTTAAAGACTTAACCGGTTGGTCACCAGCGGATCTCAATTAGGATAAATCACCACGTATCCTCCACCCATGGGAACCACATCACCTAGTCACGTATCGACTGGCCCCTCGGGTGAAGACTTCTCAGATGGAAGTTTCATACATCTTGTGAAATCATTCCTCATCTAAGCAACTTATAGATCGTAGGAGGTGACATGAACAGGTGATGAGTGGAATTAACGCTAGAGAGGCCCATTTGAACAGTCGCCTTGGATTCCAGTTGGGATGCACTGACAGCGGCGAGCATCAGCCTCAGTTCTATGCTAACCACAAATCGTTCGTTTCTTGGCAACGCAATTTTCGCCTGGCCCATCGGCACGTCAGCATGCCACCTAGATCGATTTCTGTCTACCA
>NW_008767796.1:0-443 GCF_000715545.1 Opisthorchis viverrini
TGATGATGATGATACAGTGCTGTCCCACAGTACTGGATTAGACAGCCAATAAACGCTTAGAAATGCGGTCATTCATTTTCAGAGAAAGCGCTCAAAAGTGATGCAGGAAGTTCCCCGACTACGAGTTCGTAAACACCCTCATTACTCAGTCACGTCAAAGCCGTATCGACCAGTTTTACTTGCCTCACCAATGCGAATGGCGTTAACTGCTGTGGTAGTGGCTAATTTCTCGCCAGATCGGTCTATTTAGTGTTTTCTTTCGATTTCTTCACACATACAACCACCCTTTGTAGGCCGGCTTGGTGGATTTGTAGGTTATTATTTGCTATTCCATTTATCTGGTGAATAATGCTCAGGGTCAGTTACGCTACTGACGCGAAAGTTCTGGGCGGACTTTTGAACAAAGCGGAGCAAGCTTGAATCTGAATTTGTTCATTCTGGGC
>NW_008767797.1:0-443 GCF_000715545.1 Opisthorchis viverrini
GAGACAAATACGTCATTCTTTCCATCCTGGAAACCGTTACTGTAGCTCATTAGATTAGACTGCACGTGCCCTGAAAAACACGATGTATTACACAGCCTGGATTGAGCTGTACTATTTACAAACATCTGTAGAAACTTTCAAAACCAATATCCCCATGCGAAATTGACTGATTCCTGACATCAGTCGATGCCAGCAATACTGAGGATGGGCGCTAGTTTTTGGCTATTCATTCACTTCTAGCATAACGGATGCAAGTGCATACACAAATCAAAGCCGGAATATACCCATACCGTAATCGACGCAGTTTGGTCACGTCACCTCCGTTGTGCTCAGTCGATTGGCATCTGCTGGCTCCCGGCGAGAAAAACATGGCCTCTTGGAGTTTGTCAGCCTATAGATATTTTGTATTAGTCTTGGAAATTGAGGATCTATGTGGAAGATAG
>NW_008767798.1:0-443 GCF_000715545.1 Opisthorchis viverrini
AAAAAATCCGTCATTTCCACACATTATGAATAGCTCACACAGCTACGATCGAGGTAGTTGACAAGGGACTCCTACCAATCGCTGATAGAACTTAATCATTTCTCACATATCAAAAGTAGATGTTTGTGAATAAGGCGCCTAATACGACTTTGTCTAATCGAGGCGTTTTGTCATCATGATCTGAACCAAACACTCTCTAGCTGGTGGATATCTCTATCAGATAGTTTACTAAAAGCGTTACCGGATATGTAGTGCTTGATGCGTAGTAAGCCTATTCATGTGAACAATCATCTAAACGGTCGACTTCCCCTTTTGAACGCACACATTCAAGCGCCCCAACATACCATTTACTTCAAAACAGCTGAATGCACAATCCACCTATTCCTCTACACAGCACACTTTTATTCCGACCTTTCGGTGGCATCCTTCCTACGTAGTACAGT